>NC_081433.1:60604784-60644936 GCF_949786415.1 Peromyscus eremicus
TCAGGACCTTTGGAGGAGCAGCCAGTGTTCTTAACCACTGAGCCATCTCTCCAGCCCCTCTTTCTAGCTTTTTGACTCAGAGTCCCTATATCCCAGGCTGGCTTGGACTTGGAGATCCTCCTGCCTCAGCCTCCTGAGAGCTGGGATGACAAACATATGTGTCACCGTGCCTGGTTTACACGGTGCCAGGGATGAGACCCAGGGCCTCATTCCTTCTGGGCCAGCACTCCACCAACTGAGCCACAAGCACTCCACCAACTGAGCCACAAGCACTCTACCTACTGAGCCACAAGCACTCCACCTACTGAGCCACAAGCACTCCACCAACTGAGCAACAAGCACTCCACCAACTGAGCCACAAGCACTCCACCAACTGTGTCACAAGCACTCCACCAACTGAGCCACAAGCACTCCACCAACTGAGCCACAAGCACTCCACCAACTGAGCCACAAGCACTCCACCAACTGAGCCACAAGCACTCTACTTACTGAGCCACAAGCACTCCACCAACTGAGCCACAAGCACTCCACCAACTGAGCCACAAGCACTCCACCAACTGAGCCACAAGCACTCCACCAACTGAGCCACAAGCACTCTACCTACTGAGCCACAAGCACTCTACCTACTGAGCCACAAGCACTCCACCAACTGAGCCACAAGCACTCTACCAACTGAGTCACAAGCACTCTACCTACTGAGCCACAAGCACTCCACCAACTGAGCCACAAGCACTCTACCCACTGAGTCACAAGCACTCCACCAACTGAGCCACAAGCACTCCACCTACTGAGCCACAAGCACTCCACCTACTGAGTCACAAGCACTCCACCCACTCTTGACCTCCGATTCCATTCTTACAGAGAAGCAAATTGAGGCTCTGAGGCAGGGAGGCACTGGGGCAGAGGCACACAGGATTACTAATCACAGGAAGTGTGTCCAGCCCCGACCCCTGAGACTGACCCCGAAGTTGGAGGCGGCGAAGCGGTCAGAGGCAGACACGTTGGTGGAGGCGGTGGTGTGGGCGTAGTAGGCGTTGATGTTGGCCAGCAGGGTGCTCATGACAGCAGGGACCCCAGGGCACATGTACTTGGAGGAGAGGCAGGCAAAGTGGCTGGTGGGTGGGAGCAGGAGATACTGGGTGTGGGGACCAAGACCGTGGGGTCCCCACAACTCCACGACACCATCTGGGAGTCGGCCCCTCTTCCCTTCCCTTCGCCCTGGCTCTGTCCCTGAGAGTCCATGTAATTATATCTGTGTCCTTTCTTCCGTGTTTTTGAATTCATTTTTTGAGACAGGGTATCACAGAGCCCAGGCTGGCTTCAAACTCAGTACGTAGCCAAGGATGACCCTGAGTTCCTGATCCTTCTCTTTCAGCACCGAGTGAAACAGAGACCACGTCCTGGCCCATCTCCATCGGTTTGTCTAGGGCACCACATCTCTCTACCCCTCACTGGCTCCCTGCCCACACCTTCCAATAGTGGTATCTTGATAACCGCCAGATGTGAGTCCCCCCTCGCCCAGGTCTGCCAGTGTCACCCCAGGCACCCGCCCACCCACTGTGCCCTCACGTCATGGCTTGGTAGATGGACTCCACGCCATAGCGCATGGCAAACTCATCCACGATCTCCTGGGCTGTTTCATCATAGTAAACCTTCCAGGCGTCATCGCCTTTGGCATCAGGGATCTTCACCACACCGTTGTTCTGCACGTCCGTCACGAAGTGGAACAGGTTCTGCACCAGAGACAGAGTGTCGGGAATGAGGAGGGGGCCAGAGGACACGCTCACTTCACCCATCCTTCCAGTCACTTGTCCATCTGCATCACCCATCCTCCTCCTCCTCATCACCCAGGTTTCACATTTGCACCCATCCACCCACCCACTCACCCATCCATCCATCCACCCATCCATCATCCACCCATCCATCCATCCATCACCCACCCACCCACCCATCAATCCATCCATCCATCATCCACCCATCCATCCACCCATCCATCCATCCACCCATCCATCCATCCACCCATCCATCCATCCACCCATCCATCATCCATCCATCCATCACCCACCCATCCATCCATCCATCCATCCATCACCCACCCATCCACCCATCCATCCATCCACCCATCCATCACCCATCCATCTACCCATCAATCCATCCATCCATCATCCACCCATCCATCCACCCATCCATCCATCCACCCATCCATCACCCACCCATCCACCCATCCATCCATCCACCCATCCATCACCCATCCATCCATCCATCACCCATCCATCCATCCATCACCCATCCATCCATTCATCCATCCATCACCCATCCATCCATCCACCCATCCATCACCCATCCATCCATCCATCACCCACCCACCCACCCATCAATCCACCCATCCATCACCCATCCATCCATCCATCACCCACCCATCCATCCATCCACCCATCCATCACCCATCCATCCATCCATCATCCACCCATCCATCCATCCACCCATCCATCACCCACCCACCCATCAATCCATCCATCATCCACCCATCCATCACCCATCCATCCACCCATCAATCCATCCATCCATCATCCACCCATCCATCCACCCATCCATCCACCCATCCATCCACCCACCCACTCACCCATCCATCCATCCATCCATCATCCACCCATCCATCCATCCATCCATCCACCCATCCATCCACCCACCCACTCACCCATCCACCCACCCACCTATCCATCCATCACCCACCTACCCATCCACCCATCCATCCACTCATCCACCCACCCATCCACCCACCCATCCACCCATCCACCCACCCACTCACCCATCCATTCATCCATCATCCATCCACCCATCCATCCATCCACCCATCCATCCACCCACCCACTCACCCATCCACCCACCCACCTATCCATCCATCCATCACCCACCCACCCATTCACCCATCCATTCATCCATCATCCACTCACCCATCCATCCATCCATCCATCCATCCACCCACCCACTCACCCATCCACCCACCCACCTATCCATCCATCCATCACCCACCCACCCATTCACCCATCCATTCATCCATCATCCACTCACCCATCCATCCATCCACCCATCCATCACCCACCCACCCACCCATCAATCCATCCATCCATCATCCACCCATCCATCCATCCACCCACTCACCCATCCATCCACCCATCCATCCACCCACCCACTCACCCATCCACCCACCCACCCATCCATCCATCCATCACCCACCCACCCATTCACCCATCCATTCATCCATCATCCACTCACCCATCCATCCATCCATCATCCATCCACCCACCCATCTACCCATCTATCTGACTATCCCACAAATCTTATCCATTCCCTGTATTTCCATCTGTCCATCCATCCATCTACCAATCTGTCTCCCCATCCACCATCCCCTACTTTTCCAGGTATCCAGCTACTCCCAAATCTACCCAACCACTTGCCTTATTGCTAAAGATCATTCAACTCCACCTTGTCTATCCAATCAAATCCACCCACACCCTCGGCCACGCCCCAGTCGCTCCGAATCCACTGATCTCATTCTCTGTTCCATTTATTAAGCAGCCCCACCTGGGACAGGGTGCTCTCCAGAAGCCCAGGCAGGAGCAGGAGAGCTCAGCACTGGGGCCTGCTAGGTACAGCCATGAGAGCTGGCCAGGAGGCCCGGTGGGGATCCCTGGATGGGCCTTGATGCATACATAGGAGTTTCTCAGGCGGGGGGACCATGTGAGGAACCACCTCTGAGGGGCATAACTGCTGTGTCTTAGAGGAGGGGGTTGTAGGCATGGTGATGAAGGGGCCAGCTGTGTGTTTCTTGGCACCGGGGGGCTCACCTCACGCAGACAGGTGTAACAGGGGATTCACCTCACGCAGACAGGTGTACTGGGGGGCTCACCTCACGCAGACAGGTGTACCGGGGGGCTCACCTCACGCAGACAGGTGTACCGGGGGGCTCACCTCACGCAGACAGGTGTACTGGGGGGCTCACCTCACACAGACAGGTGTACCGGGGGCTCACCTCACGCAGACAGGTGTACCGGGGGGCTCACCTCACGCAGACAGGTGTACCGGGGGGCTCACCTCACGCAGACAGGTGTACCGGGGGGCTCACCTCACGCAGACAGGTGTACCGGGGGGCTCACCTCACGCAGACAGGTGTACCGGGGGGCTCACCTCACGCGGACAGGTGTACCGGGGGGCTCACCTCACGCGGACAGGTGTACCGGGGGGCTCACCTCACGCGGACAGGTGTACGGGGGGCTCACCTCACGCAGACAGGTGTACCGGGGGCTCACCTCACGCAGACGGGTGTACCGGGGGGCTCACCTCACGCAGACGGGTGTACCGGGGGGCTCACCTCACGCAGACGGGTGTACCGGGGGGCTCACCTCACGCAGACGGGTGTACCGGGGGCTCACCTCACGCAGACGGGTGTACCGGGGGGCTCACCTCACGCAGACGGGTGTACCGGGGGGCTCACCTCACGCAGACGGGTGTACCGGGGGGCTCACCTCACGCAGACGGGTGTACCGGGGGGCTCACCTCACGCAGACGGGTGTACCGGGGGGCTCACCTCACGCAGACGGGTGTACCGGGGGGCTCACCTCACGCAGACAGGTGTACCGGGGGGCTCACCTCACGCAGACAGGTGTACCGGGGGGCTCACCTCACGCAGACAGGTGTACCGGGGGGCTCACCTCACGCAGACAGGTGTACCGGGGGGCTCACCTCATGCAGACAGGTGTACTGGACATGGTACGGTGCCACCTTCTCCTCGCCTTTGATCTCCACACTGATGTGAAGCCGAATGGCCCCCGACACAGCGGACTTGTCTGTCCTCTTGTCTGTGGGTTGTGGGGGTGATGTTAGAAGGTCCCGGGGCAGCCTGGCCTGTTTCAATACATATGAAGGTCTGCAGCCTCCCTGACCCCCTGGGGTTCCTCTTGTGCTGCATTTCCTGGGTCCCCTCTTTCTCCAGCTCCAGCCTCCCTGAGCCCTGCCCTCACTCACCCAGATTGTACCACACATCCATCTCGCCGCTGAGCGTCCGCACCTCGATGATGGTCTGCCCCAGGAAGTCGTCAGACTCCCTCTTAAACCTCTGTTTCACGCGAGATTTGATGTCGTCATCTTCGTCCCAGACGCGCACTTTGATCCGGTCGGAGGAGTTGTGACACTCACTGCATGGGGTTGGATTGAAGGGCAGGCATCAGGCAGCTGGCCCGTCTGCTTTCAGAGGCCTATGACCTGGCCCAGAAGTGAGCATCACTCACAAGTGGAAGTTCTCTTCCCACACCGGGTTCAGGTTCCCATAGATAGTCTTTGTCCTTTTCTTGGTCTTCCCAACCTGGACGGTGACGTATGGATCACTGGATCCCGTCTTGTCCTTGGCCTGCAAGCCCTGGGCACAGACCACTGAAAGACACGCACCACACAAAAGTGCTTTCAAGAGGAGGACTTGCCAAAAGCAGTCACTAGCACATGCTCCAGGAGACCTGTGACATGGCCAGCCGCACACAGCCCAGCTAGTCTTGCTAGAAAGTTGCCACAGGACCCCCAAGGTGTATCCATCTACCCAACCACCCATCCCTGTCTCCAGTCATCATCCACACACCCACATATTCAATCCTGTAGCTGCCCAACCTTCTACCCACCCACCCACCACCCACCCACCCACCCATCCATCCATCCAAGCCTCCAGCCACTTACCCTTCCATCCACTCACTCATCAACCCATCCACACATCCATCCATCCATCCATCCCTCTTCCTGTCATCCACCTACGCATCCATTGATATATCTAGGCAAGCATGCAGCACCCTACCCATCCATCAACCTGCCCATCCACCCACCCACCCATTCATCCACCCATTTATGCACCGTAGGTGGGACCACTCTCTCATGCACATTGGAAGAAGCTTCCCTGAGGTTCTCAAGCTGGAGCCCTCCCTCGGTATCCTGCTTCCATGTACCCCTCGGTTCCCTCTCCAGGGGCTGTCTGCGCATGCGCACCCGTGATGCTGATTTTGGCGGACCATTTGGACGTGCCGTCCAGCACGCTTTGCTTGACAGCCTTCATCTGCTGTGTGTGGGCGCTCTTGGTGACGGCGAAGATCTCCTGGATCAGCTCGAAGATCTCGGGCTTGTTGCGCTCGCGGATCTTCATGCGGTCCTTCAGCACCATGATGATGTTCTGCGTGCGATCTTCGGCGCCATGCTTGGAACTCTTCTCCGCCGCCCCTGCCAACGCAGATGTCCCTGGCCTTGGTGTCCAGCTGTTCGCCTCCAACCCTCCACCCCAGGCGGGGGCCCACAGGCCCTCCTTCTGGCTAAGCCCCGCCCCCTGAGGCTACTCTGGCTTGGCCACACCCACGAAGTTCGCTCACTTGAGTCTATCGCCATCCCAGAGCCAAGCCCTTGAGCCTCTGCTACCCGGCCTCACCCAAGACATCACCCTACGTGTCACACTCTACATTCCCTGCGCACTGAACCCTGGGCCCTGGCCTCATGGTGAGCCACGTCTACATGGAGTCTCTGCCCACTTAAAACAATCCTAGTGTCTGAGGCCAGCTGAGGACACCCCCCCTAGATGCACCCCCTAGATGCACCCTCCAGATGCATCCCCTAGATGCACCCTCTAGATGCACCCCCCTCTAGATGCACCCTCTAGATGTACCCCCTAGATGCACCCCCTAGATGCACCCTCTAGATACACCCCCCTCTAGATGCACCCTCTAGATGCACCCTCTAGATGCGCCCTCTAGATGCGCCCCCTAGATGCACCCCCTAGATGCACCCCCCTCTAGATGCACCCCCCTCTAGATGCATCCCCTAGATGCACCCCCTAGATGCACCCCCCTCTAGATGCACCCCCTAGATGCGCCCCCTAAATGCACCCCCTAGATGCACCCTCTAGATACACCCCCCTCTAGATGCACCCTCTAGATGCACCCTCTAGATGCGCCCCCTAGATGCACCCTCTAGATGCACCCCCTAGATGCACCCTCTAGATGCACCCTCTAGATGCATCCCCTAGATGCACCCCCCTCTAGATGCACCCCCTAGATGCGCCCCCTAGATGCGCCCCCTAGATGCACCCCCTAGATGCACCCTCTAGATGCACCCTCTAGATGCATCCCCTAGATGCGCCCCCTAGATGCACCCTCTAGATGCACCCCCTAGATGCACCCCCTAGATGCACCCTCTAGATGCACCCCCTAGATGCACCCCTCCGAGCCACACCCTACAAGAGGCCACGCCCCCTCCAAGCCCTCCCTCCCTCCCTCTGCTGTCACTGACCTATCACCTGAGCATGTTCACGCACAGCCTTCCTGTCAGGTGGGCGTCCTTCCTCTCAAAGCCCTGCCTGTTAGGTTGTGCACGATGTGCTGACCACGCCTCAGTCCCCTCACCTCTAAGGCAGACTTGTAGAGGTTGTAGGGCAGACACGCCTTCCTCACCCGAAAGCCCCTGCGCAGACCCTCTACCGCCTCAGCTCCTCTGCACTCCCGCAGCCTTAAGCCCTCTCCTGTCCCAGCGCATAACCCGTGGTTCTCAACCTTCCTAACGCTGAGACTCCTTAACACAGTTCCTCATGTTGTGGTGACCCCCCCCACCATAAAATTATTTTGTTGCTACTTCATAACTGTAATTTTGCTAATGTTTTGTGTCGAAATGTAAATATCTGATATGCGACCCCCGTAACCCACAGGTTGAGAATAAACCCGCATCAACCCGCGGAGCTCCTCCCTTAGCCTAAATCCCGCCCACCAAGCCACGCCCACTGCCCTGCCTCTGGCTCACTATACCAATGGCACCCTTATTTCATCGCCTGCAGGATCCTAAGCTGCGTGACCTTGCCACGCCCTCGATTCACCCAACACAGCCTATCCACTCACCCTCAGCTCACCCTCCGGGCCTGGCTGGCCTCTACCTGTCCCCCAAACCCCGGCAGACGGGTTGAGCCTGGCCCCGCCCACCCGTCTCCGCCCCGCCTCCTGCTGGCCCCGCCCCTCACGCTGCAGGCAGTCCGCGTTGAGCAGGTCCTGGCACTTCTCGTGGCACTTAACGCCACACTCGGTGCAGCGCATGCCCTGCCGCGCGATGCCCCACAGCAGCCCCTCGCACTCGTAGCAGTAGGTGGGCGTGGTGGCCGTCCACACCTCGAAGTTGTGCGGCGTGGTGCAGGAGATGGGGTAGATTAAGGCTTGCAGGGTCTTCTTGTAAACATGGTTTTTCTGGGGGGAAGGAGGGTCACGTGGGGCTGGGCGTCCCGGACACCCCAGCCCCGCGCCCTGCTCCTCTATCGCCTCGGGGGCACTCCCAGAGCCCCCCACTCACCAGCTCCTCATTGTTCAACGTGCTGGAGGCCAAGGCCGAGGTGATGCCCGCCTTCCGCGACTGCACCAGCGACTGTGGCGGGAAGGTCACCAATGAGTGCGTGAGTGCTGGCAGCACAGGTGAGGCCGCGGGGGCGGGGGGGGGGTGTCAGAAGGAACCCTGGGAGGTGAACTCCCCACACCGGCCGAGCACTGAGCGAAACTCTCGGCTGGGTCGTGCATCAAGGTAGTTTGGAGCATGAGACCCCTGCTCTGCCACCCGTGAGCCTTGGGACCCACACAGGGGAGGACAGTTGAAAGGTCCCGGGGGGGGGGGGGGGCGTCTGGGGAGAGACCCCAGCTCACGATCACTCACCATAGCCTGAGGTCCGGGATGCATGGGGGTGGAAATCAGGCTACATTAGTCCCAAGGGCTGCCTGGGCAGTCCCCGGCCTCAGGGCCACTGTGGGCAGTTGTACAGGTCACACACTGCTCACAGCGGCCCCACTCAGGGTGGGAGCACGGAGCTGCTCACCAGGTCGCTCACGAGGGGAATGGGCTTCCGCTTCCGGATGTCTGGCATACTGTCAATGATGATGAGGCCGCCACCTGGGCTACAAGACACACGGGGCCCTGAGCACCCAGGCCTGTGCTCCCAGCCTGACCCTTGACCTCCCTGTGGGCCGAAGTTCAACTGTCTGGCAAATGGCACGCTGAAGCACTAGCCACCAAACCTAGGGGCGTGGTTATTTAGACTTCCGGTTCTCGTATGGGTAGGCTGGCACAGACTGGCACCCTTACACAAAAAGACTGATTAAACAGCCAGTAAGTAACTCAAGAGGCTGAGGCGGAAGGACCACTTGAGCCTGGAGTTCAAGCCCGGCCTAGGCAGCATAGCAAGACCCCATTCAAATAATAATAATTAGTCAGGTGCAGTGAGCGACACACACCTTTAATCCCAGCACTTGGGAGGCTGAGACAGGGGGATCTCTGTGAGTTCGAGGCCAGCCTGGTCTACAGAGTGAGATCCAGGACAGGCAGAGCTGTGACACAGAGAAACCTTGTCTTGCAAAAACCAAACAAAAACCTGCCCCGTGACCAGGATGCTCTCTCTACTCACCCGCCTTTGAACCATAGAGACTTGGACATCTCTCCTTCTCCTCGGGCCTGCAGGACAGACAGACAGACACAGTGGTCAGTGTGGTCATCCCTCTACTCCCAGGGCAACCTGTACACCCCTCTGTCTGCCACGTGGGTGAGAATTCAGGAAAGCCGGTCCCACATCCCCAGACCCACCCCGGGCTTTCTGGGCCTGAGCCTGTAAAGCCGGCTGCAAGACGCAGTGTCTGTCAATCAAACGTCACCTGTCGGTCTGACCACGTGACATCAACCAAACATCACCTGTGGTCTGACCACGTGACATCAATCAAACATCACCTGTGGTCTGACCACATGACATCAAACACCACCAGTCGGTCTGACCACGTGACATCAATCAAACATCACCTGTCGGTCTGACCACGTGACATCAATCAAACATCACCTGTCGATCTGACCACGTGACATCAATCAAGCATCACCTGTCGGTCTGACCACGTGACATCAATCAAACATCACCTGTCGGTCTGACCACGTGACATCAATCAAACATCACCTGTCGGTCTGACCACGTGACATCAAACACCACCTGTCGGTCTGACCACGTGACATCAAACATCACCTGTCGGTCTGACCACGTGACATCAATCAAGCATCACCTGTCGGTCTGACCACGTGACATCAATCAAACATCACCTGTCGGTCTGACCACGTGACATCAATCAAACATCACCTGTCGGTCTGACCACGTGACATCAATCAAGCATCACCTGTCGGTCTGACCACGTGACATCAATCAAACATCACCTGTCGGTCTGACCACGTGACATCAATCAAACATCACCTGTCGGTCTGACCACGTGACATCAATCAAACATCACCTGTCAGTCTGACCACGTGACATCAAACACCACCTGTCGGTCTGACCACGTGACATCGTTCTCTCATAGTCTCACTGGACTCTTTCATTTTGTTTTATTCTTTGACCAGGTCTTACTAGGTAACCCCAGTTGGCCTTGAACTGCAATCCTCCTGCCTCAGACTCTCAAGTGCTGGGATGACAGCCCTGTGCCATCACATCCAGCTAAACATCTCTAACCTTTTTAAAATTTTTATTATGATCATTTTCATGTGTGTAAATGTTTTTTCTGCATCTGTGCACCAAGTGTATCTCTGGTGTCCACAGAGGCCAGAGGAGGGTGTCTGGTCCCTTGGAACTGGAGTTACACAGACAGATGTGAGCCCCACGTGGTGCCGGAATCACACCAGGTCCTCTGCAAGAGCAGCCAGTGCTCCTAACTGCTGAGCGACTGGTCTCCCCAGCTCTAATTTTCACATTCTCTTCTTAAACGGAGAAGGAACCTGGTCTGGAATGCCTACACTGTGACATCGGACGGTCCAAGCATCCTGCCTCCTGACACTCCAGACCCATCTTCTCACCTCTTCCTGCAGTTGGGTCAAGACTCAACCCCAGCCAGGCAGCGGCACTCAGCAGGCCTCCAGGGGCAGACTGCCAAATGCCAATTCTAACACTGACCTCTGACCTTTCACTGTGGCCCTGACCTCTGTCTTTACCTGTGAAATTGACCCCTGTGGCTTCTCCTGTCTCAAGCCTCCAATTCTGTTCACTACAGATTTGGAAAGTCCACGCTTCTAAGGGGGAGACTGGGCTGGGGGCAGCGGGCCAGAGAGTGTGGAACCAGAGGATCAGAACAGGGCCAGGAGAGTCCAGGCCGTGACCTTCCCATCAGTCTGCCGTCGAGCTGAGTGTGGGTGGGTGGTGGGCATGATATCATTGAGCCCGGTGGTGCTGGGATGTGGATGATGACAAGTCTTGGTGGGCATGGCCACCATGACCGGCGTGGCCAGGCAGTGGCATTCATTGTCACTTACCTCCTGCAGCTGCATCCGCACCTTGTTGAAAGCTCGCAGCCAGTTAGATTTGGCCCTGGACATGGCATCCTGCCCTTCCTGGCCCTCCTCATCCTCTCGAGACCTGAAACTAAGCCAGGGAAGGCAGGCAGAGGTTCAGAATGGCTCTGTGGACCCCGACCTCTTGTCCACCCTCTGACGACCCGGTGGGTAGCCCTCCGGGGTCCCCAGAGCTCTCTGCATATCCCTGCCTGGTGAGGGCCCTGCACCGCAGACCTCCAGATACCTCTCTTCAGCCTTGGGGGGCTCGGCTTCCTGTGCATGCTCTGCTGCCGCCCTCTCTTCAGGCGTGGCAGGCTTGGGGATGCCCTTGGCCACGTCAGGGGCTTCTGTGGGCACAGCTGGGACCTTGTCATCCTTCTGAGGTGCAGCTGGTGGGAAGCTGATGCGCTTGAACTCTTTGGGTTCAGCCACACTGGTGTCCTCCTGCTGGGCATAGCTAGCCAGGTCATCGGGCACCTCCTCCTCCTCCTCCAACTCCTCCTCCTCCAACTCTTCCAACTCCTCCTGCTCCTCCTCCTCCTCCTCCTCCTCCTCCTCCTCCTCCTCCTCCAGATCCTCATCTTCCAAATCCTCCTCCTCCTGGTCCCAGTGGGGTGAGTCCTTGTGGTAGCTCACAGAGCTGTGGCAGGAATGGTAGGAGTCGCGGTCCCTTTCATCATCCAGCTCTGAGCCCTGCAGGCTGCGTTCGTCGGGGTCAAAGTCCTCACTCAGCTGTGAACTGCCCTGGCTCAGCTCCCCGGAGGATGCGTAGCGGCTGCTGCCTGTGGGGCTGCAGAGAAGCGGTCAGACCTTGGCCACACCACCAACCCTGCACACACACCGGTCAGCCAGGTGTGCTCCCTCCTGCTCAAGGTAGGCGGGCCCCACACCAGGCCTACTGTGTGATTGCTGCTGGACCGTGGACCACACATCCGCTCATCATGGACTGAACACCTACTGCTCATTCTTTTCTGCTCCAGGAACACAGACCCTCTGTGACCCACACACAGGGTATATCAAGCACCTAGTGTGTGTTTGTTCTTGCTGAAGACACCAGGAACACAGGCTGTGTTGCCCAAACACCTGCTTGGCGTTAATTGAACACCTACTGTGTGCATGCCGCTGTCCCAGGCACCAAGAAACACTAGCTTGGCCAGGACATACAGCCCCTTCCTCTCAAGACACACACTCAGCCATTTTGACTCAGCCTCAGTACCCACTCCCTTCTCTGCAGCCCTGGACACTCTGGCCATGTCCAGTCTTCCATTATAAGCTCCTAATGTTTACCCTGGACCACCCCGGACATAACCTGTCCCTGCCTATGGCCAGCCACTGAAGCTTCTGGAGTTCATTCAGTCATTTAACAAACCTGCTGTTCCTCATCTTAAATACTGCTGGGCTCTTCACCAGCTATCCCGGGAGCGGCATGTAGTAGGGAACCCTTAAGCCCTTGTTGGATGTGTTAGCTACATTTCATTGTGAGAGCTGGCGCTTGCCTGGGACTGGATGTCAACCGGGGCGATGCACACGCTCCCCCTAGTGGTGAGGTTCCAAACTGCACTTCAGGGGGAGCGGGCAGAGAGGGGGGGCCGCCCACGGGTGGAGTCCACCACCTGAGACCCGCTCCCTCTGCTTGCACTAAAGGTGGGACTTGGTGGCACCACACCTCTTTCCCACTGCCTCCCATAGCCTGTGTCTACATCCGTTCCAACGCATCCCTGGTCCCTCACCTCCCTCCAGTCACCCAGGGTCTTCCCGCTTGAGCCGCCCAATGACTGGCAGCCCCCAGCCTCACTGCTCTTCGCCAGGATCCCTGTCCCCTGATGGAAGCCTTACTTGGTCTTTGAGGGAGAGACTCCAGCTCTGCCCTCCAGAAAGCCCTCCCCAGCGTCCCTGACCCAGCTGAGCGCTGACCCCACAGCAGGGCCCGGTCCACGCATCCCTGACCCAGCCAGCGCTGGCCACACCAGACCACGTGGCCTGGGTGGAGGCTGGTCTCAGAAGTGGTCTCAGAAGACAAGAAGCTTCTAGAAAACCCTTCAGACCTTCATAGCCTGTCCACAGCCAAGCCAGGGGGCTCGCACATCCCGTCCATCCCTCCCAGAGATTCTCACGGGACTCCACCAGCGATGTGAGCAAGCGAGCAGCAGCTTGCAGCTCGGCTGCTGCCTGGTTAGCATGCACGAGGCCTGGCTTCCGTGCCCAGCACGGCAGAAACCGGAAGTGGTGCAGCGGGTCACCGCGGCACTCGGCACTCGGAGGCGAAGGCCGGGAGCACGTGTAGTCGGAATGATTTAAAAAGGGGCGTGAGGGGCTGGAGAGACAGAGAGGTGGCGGTTAAGAGCTCTCCCAGAGGACCTGGGATTCCCAGCACCCACACGGCAGCTCACAACCGTCTGTAACTCCAGGGGATCTGACATCCTCACACCAATGCACATATAATAAATTTGCGGGGGGCGGGGGCAATGCACACAGGACGAGAAGCAGTAGCTAGGCCTTGTTTCAATTTTTGAGACAGGGTTTCTCTGTGTAGCTCTGGCTGTCCTGGAACTCACTTGGTAGCCCAGGCTGGCCTCAAACTCACAAAGCTCTGCCTGCCTCTGCCTCCCGAGTGCTGGGATTAAAGGCGTGCGCCACCACCGCCCGGCTCGTTTTGTTTTTTTGAGAGAGGGTTTCACGTAGCCCAGGCTAGCTTCCAGCTTCCTATGTGACTAGAACAGTTGTGCGCTCCTGATCCCCTGCCTCCCGCCGTCTTAAACAAAAGGCTCCAGTCCTAAGGACAGCACCAAGGTCCAGAGGCGGCTCAGTGGGCGCAGGTGCTTGCCACCAAGCCTGAAGACCCGAGGTCAACAAGTTGTGGTCTGACACCCCCACATACACACACCATAACACACGCCCCCCCCACAAACAAATATAAACAAAAATGTTCTGTGAGATGGGCCCGACTTGACCCCAGCAGGCCCGGGTGCACGCCCGGCCCCACAGCCACCTGAGTGCCCGCGGCTCTGAGAACTCCTCATAACTATGCATGGAGTCGCTGTAGGACTCCCGGGACCCCAGGGGAGGTGGCCGCACGGAGTACTGGTGCACAGACGCGTTGGGCTGCGATGTCGTGTAGTAGGGCGGCGGGATGCTGTTGCTAGTCTCACTCCGATAGTCACTGTCCCGGTCATCCACGGCACTGTCGGGGTCGTCGTCTGCAGGGGAGAGGAGCCGAGGGAGCACACAGTGAGGCCAAATCAACCTCCCAGGCGGGGGCGTCACATCCTCTGCTACCGCCCCACCCGCCCAGACTGCTGCAGAGCAAGGAAGGGCGCTCACCCAACTGTGTCATCTGGGCAGGGGTGGGGACTCGGTTCTCAAAGAGCCTGGGCATGGACCCTCAGGCTCACTTCCTAGTGGAGGGCACCCTCTAGCTGCTCCTGGACAAACATGCCCAACACTCAGGACAGTTTGCTGCACTCACCCTAGCACCCTGTTGCCCAACCATTTCCTCCACCGAGTTATCTGGCTCTTGTCTTTGGCTAAAGGGACATTCTTTGACCCAGACTCTTGTAGACCAGTTCGATAATCTCAGCTCAAACTACGGGAGCCCTCCAAAGTAACAATTTTTTTTTAAACAACTCTATTTTGAACAGGAAAGCAATCTCAGCTGGAGTCTATACTTGTTTACCATTTTTTTAAAAGATTTATTTAACATGTATACTCTGTGTGTGTGTGTGTGTGTGTGTGTGTGTGTGTGTGTGTGTGTGTGCCTGCTGTGTGCCCACATGACACAAGAGGGCGCCAGATCTCCTTACAGATGGTTGTGAGCCACCATGTGGTTGCTGGGAACTGAACCCTGGTCCTCTGGAAGAGCAGCCAGTGCTCTGAACCGCTGAGCCATCTCTCCAGCCCCTAAATGTTTATATAGTTAGTATTGTTACATTTGTTCAGTGTGGGCACAGGTGATACAGCATCTGTGCGGGTTCTCGCATTCTAACATGTGGGTCCCAGGGATCGAACTCAGGTCGTCAGAATTAGCTGCAAGCACCTTCACCTGATGAACCATCTCTCCTGCCCCAACACACAGTTTTTGACCAAGCTGCCTGCGTCTGCCTACACCGTTTCCAGCCACTTTGGTTTTGAGAGACTCATCTGCTCTGGGCTCCATTAGCTTCTCCTTGACCCAGCTACACCAAGTGTCTGTGCTTTGGAGTCTGGCACTGGAACCGGGGGCCTCATGCATGCTGGGCTGGTGTCAGGGACAAGGGCAGGGTGGCTTTCCTTTCCCAGGGTGCATGTGGCTTAGGGAACTGGGGTTCCCTCAAGGACACGGCCCCAGCTGCTGTTGATACCTGGCCCCTCTCTCTCACACTTGTGGCATGGGGCCTCTTCCAGGGTGATAAGGGAAACAGAGGCAGAGATATGGGGTGAGGTTATACATGGGGGCGGGTGAGGGGGTCCCAGGGTCCCTACCTCAGTGTCTCCCCCAGCCCCACCTGCTGCGGGGTGTACACAGCTGCACGCCCCCACCTCTGGCCCTGCTGTGAGCCCCAGTGTGCAGGGCAGTAAGAAGCTTTGAGATCCCCAGGGTGCCCGGGTCCCCGAGTCACTTACTCTGTTCCCCCCAGCCGAAGTAATTCCAGTTACCTACGAGAGAGCAGCTGCAGATGAGCCACGGCCGCATCCCGGCCTCCCGGGGCCCCACTCCGCCACCCTGGGATGAGGACAGACTGTCCTCATCCCAGGCCAGCACCTCCCCATGTCCCCCACATCATCTCTAGCATGGGAATGTTCAAAACGCAGGGGCCGCGCCTCCCCCTCAGCCCGAGGATGAGATGGGGTCTTTCACGGGTTCTCGGGCTCCCCAGCCGGGCAGGTCAGTGAGCTCCAGGGGTCCTCCTGCCTCCGCATCCAGGCACTATGCCCAGCTATGACAGGGGTGTCGGGTATTCGAACTCAGGTCCTGTCCTTTACCTGTTGAGTGAGCTATCTCCCCAGCCCTAGCGCGTCCGGCTTTGTTCGTTTCCTCCCTTGGAAACCCCAGCTCCACATAAATTTTGTCATATTTCCTTTTTTTTTGGGGGGGGGGCTCAGAGAGGGTGAGTGAGCAGCTTGAAATCACACAGCCTCCCATTGGCTGGGCCAGAGACACAGCCATGTTCTCCATCACACCCCAGCACTCCACATCTCAGAAAAGGTTGTTGGGGTCACAAGTCTACCCCCTTGGATGCCTGTTCTGTGAAATGGGTGATGAAATGCCCCCGGGGACACTCAGGTTCAGCACTGGATAGTGGTGTTCACGTCCCAATTTGAACCCCGCTCTGTCCTCAGTTTACTGCCTAGGGGTTCTCCATCCCCCAGCAGCCCCCAGGCTCTGCTCCCTCCAGCCCCATCCCCACTGTCCTGGGCACTTGGGGAAGAGGCTGGACACGGAGGGGAGAGAGGGGGCAGATGGAGGAGGAGGCGGCTAGAGGGTGATGTGGGGCCCACGGGTGAGTAGGGAGCTGTGCGCTGGGGCCTGTGACGACAGAGACTCACGAGGAAGGGACATCTCAGTGCATGGGACCCGGCCTGGGTGTGTCTGAGGGACTGAGGGGGTCGGAGACTCTGGCTGGGACCGGCTACCACCAGAGGAGCCACCCCTGTGATTAACACGCATGGTGCAGCCCAGCTCACACTTGTCCAGCTGCTCAGAAAGCTGAGGCAGGAGGATGCCCGGAATCCAGGCGTTCGGGTCAGGCTGGGCCACACCGGAGCTGCAGTGTCCCTAAGACAGCGGTCAGGTGGGGTCCCTTAGCCCCAGACTCCATGTGTGGCTTGGCCCTGGCCGTCACTTTCTCAGGCCGTGGAGGCAGCAGGTGGGACACAGCAAGGCAGGAGCTGCACACCAGACTTCCACTGCTCTGTCAAGCTGTTGGCCATCTGCTGTGTGCCCTTGGCCTGGCCCCAGGGCGCAACCCTCTAGACGGGAGAGTGACCGTCACGTCACAGGAGAGAGGCACTCACAACACTGGCTGCTGGGCACAGGCAACGGCTTGTCCGGCTGGTCCTGGAAGGAGTACTGGGGAGGGGACGGCATGTCAGGGAACAGCGGGGACACGATCTTACCCCCAACAAGCCCACCAGACTCTGTGTACCCACAGAGCGGGATGGGGAGACAGAGCGACAGAGATGGTGACCAGTCAGACCTCCGTCACGTCTCCTCCTGCCCCCACCCACCCAGGACTCCGTGTGAGTCTGGGCTGTGGACCGGGACACTACGAGCACAGGGTAGTGCGGAGAGCCAGCCCGAAGCTGGTCTGGCAGGGAAGATGGGGCATTCCAGAATGTCCCCATGTGTCTGGAGAGGTTGGGGTGGCTGGGCGTCCTGTGTCAGGTGACACTGGACCTCACAAGCCCCCGTGCACTGGGTTCTGGGCATCAGGAAGCCGGCTCCAGGGAGAGGCAAGCAGAGCAGGGGACAGATGCTGCTGGTGACACACCTCGTCCTGGTCACGCATGGCATTCAGCTGCTCCAGCTTCTTGGCCCAGTACCGAGCCTCCTCCTCAGGGATGTCTGCGAGCAAAGCGGCCATGTCCTGGACACCAGAGACACCTGGCCTCCCTCCCCTGGGCGCTGGCTGGGTGGTGTGGGGAGCCGCCTGGGGAACCCCAGGAATGGACGGAGGTGGAGAGGGCAGGAAGCCAGGGGCTCCAGGGTAGGTAGAGAGGATCCTGAAGGCCACAGTCTCCACCATCTCAGTCCCCATGTGTGGACGCTGTGGTCTCCAGTCGGGCGATGCCCTAGGACTCACCCAAGGGCAGCTCAAAATGTGCGTC
The DNA here is from genome assembly GCF_949786415.1 of Peromyscus eremicus. Lineage (NCBI taxonomy): Eukaryota > Metazoa > Chordata > Mammalia > Rodentia > Cricetidae > Peromyscus > Peromyscus eremicus. The sequence goes on from NC_081433.1 coordinate 60,622,935, forward strand.
CAGAAGGATGCGGTGGAAAGTGGGATCCTTGGTCCCACAAATCTCGCTGTCCGCCATGATGGCCTGAGAGTCCAGTGTCAGCCACTCTCCCGGGCCCTCCTGTCATTGGCGAAGGCATGGGACTGGGGTCAGAGCCCCCAAGGAAGGGGACAGACCCAACTGGCCTCTCTCGAGTGGACCTCCTCACCCCGGCCCCCAGCCACTTCACAGGTGAGGGACTTTGTAGTTCTGGCTCCTCAGTCACCCTCAGGAAACTGCCTGAGGGAATGAGACCCCCCACACCGCCTGGTACAGGAGCACTGTGAGCAACTGGGGTCCCTCTGACCCTCAGTTTCTTTATTGTCCATACGATGACAATCTTCCTTGAAGAAAACCGTCTGCTTCCCTGGGGGGGGGGATACCCTCACGCCTGCGGGCCACTGAGGAAATCGGGGTCCCCGTCTACACCGCTTTTGGTTCTGGCATCATGGATGCCACTTTCGCTCTCTCCCTTCATTGAGTGTTCATTGATTTAAAAACAAGCGTATTCTGGTGTCTTGTCAAAGCCTGGTCTATCCTGGGGCTGCTGGAGTCCCCAGGAGGGTCAAGAGCAGGTCGGACCCTTAACTGAGCCCAAATCCCCGGCTGGGATGCGGACGCAGTGGGGAGCCTCTGGTGGCCACTCTGAATGGCTAGATGGTGACCCAAACTGAGCACTGCCGGGAGGAGGGTGAGTCTCACTTTTTTTGGACCACAAGCCCCTGGGTCTCTGCCAGACCTCCTCCCATCTGCCACTCGCCTCATTGGACTGACGGATGGTCCGCAGCGGGATCCACACGGTGCCCACCATCGTGTCCCAGATGAGACCCTTGTTCCACACCTCCACCGTCAGGCCCAGGTCCAGGCGGTTGATCTCGCTGCGTGCACAGGAGACAAGGACATAAGGGGAGTGGGAAGCAGAGAGGCCCAGAGGTCAGAGCGCTGGCCTGAAGACACAGCACGGCCAGGAGGCCTGGCCCGGGGGAGCCCGGGTGCCACGGGACACACTGGTTTCATTCTATGGAGGGTAACTGAGGCCCCAGGAAGTAGCACCTAGCTCGGACTACCACAGGCGGGCAGAGTTGCATCGGGAGGGAGAAGTGGGGACAGAAGGTGCCACCACACCCTCTGTCTTTCTGGGGTCGTGAGGCAAAGGCCGGACGCACACCTCCGCGGCAGTTCCCGGCCAGACTCCTCTCGGTGTCTGGGGTTGGCCATTCCCGAGTCCACACACCGGCCAACCCTGTTCTCTGCGCCACCTTCTCCTTCTCCATAAAACGGAACTCACCGCAGTGAACCCCCTCAGGGTGATGGGCACGGTTGATTTAAAAGAATGAAAAATCGCAGGAAGGGGCTCAGCCTGGTCGCTAGGCATCAATGGGACAAGGGACAGGTGTGTTGGTACACACCTGCAATGTCACCGCTCAGGAGGCTGAGACGGGAGGATCCGGTTTGGGTCATCTTTAGCCAGTTAGGGCAGCCTAGGCTACATGAGACCCTGTCTTCAAGGTAAATAAAACAGCCTAGCGGGGAGGCGTTTTGTAAATGTGGCCTCCGTGGCCCTGCCTGGCTGGGGGCTGATGGGAGGGTGCAGGGATTCCTCCGTGGGAATGAGTGGGGTGGGCGTGGCCGACAGTGGCTCCCTCCGGTGGGAATGAATGGGGTGGGCATGGCCGGCAGTGGCTGCCTCCGTGGGAATGAGTGGGGTGGACGTGGCCGGCAGTGGCTCCCTCCGGTGGGAATGAGTGGGGTGGGCGTGGCCGGCAGTGGCTGCCTCCGGTGGGAATTAATGGGGTGGGCATGGCCGGCAGTGGCTGCCTCCGTGGGAATGAGTGGGGTGGACGTGGCCAGCAGTGGCTCCCTCCGGTGGGAATGAGTGGGGTGGGCGTGGCCGGCAGTGGCTCCCTCCGTGGGAATGAGTGGGGTGGGCGTGGCCGGCAGTGGCTCCCACCCGTGGGAATGAGTGGGGTGGGCGTGGCCGACAGTGGCTCCCTCCGTGGGAATGAGTGGGGTGGGCGTGGCCGACAGTGGCTCCCTCCGGTGGGAATGAGTGGGGTGGGCGTGGCCGGCAGTGGCTCCCTCCGTGGGAATGAGTGGGGTGGGCGTGGCCGGCAGTGGCTCCCACCCGTGGGAATGAGTGGGGTGGGCGTGGCCGGCAGTGGCTCCCTGCTGGAAGGGGAGCCTGGGGCTGTGGGTGGAGCCTGGGCCTGGAAGGTGACCACTGGGTGGGGGCTGGACCAGCGGTGTTGGGGAGCCTGCTTGGGGAGGGGCTGCAGAGGGGAGTCTATTTGGGGTGAGGCCTGGGGCAGGGCCTGTTGAGGTGGGGTTTGTTTGGGTGGGGTCTGCTGTAGTCTATGGGGGTCTGCCGTGGTGGGGGAGGGGAGAGGAGTGGGGGCGGAGCCTCCAACGGGTGTCCAGGGCGGGACCAGGGTCGGGTCTGAAAAGGCCTATAGTGGGCGGGGTCTAGGTGGGCGGGATTAATGTGGGTGAGCGGGGCTTGTGGTGGGTGAGGTGTGGGTGGAGCCTTCAGTGGACTGGCCTGAAGAGGGAGCCTATGGGGAGCCGCGCCTGGAGGGTGGGGCTATGGGCGGGTTCTTCCGGTAAGAGATGCTTGGCTCCTGGTTTTTAGGTGGGCGGGGCCTTTCAGCGGGTGGGCTTGTTATGGGCGGGGCTCTGGCTGAAGAGGCCTATTGTGTGCGGGCCGGGGTGTGTGTCTGCGGTGGGCGTGTCAGATGCGTCCCGGTGGGCGTGGTCCCCGTGGGCGTGGCCAGGGGCGGAGCTTCGCACTCACAACATGAAGTCCTGCTCCCAGCTGGGCTGGCTGCCTCTCACAGCGATGGTAGTGCTCTTCACGTTCTGCACCTTCAGGGTCACGTAGGTGTTGAACTTCTCTGCAGCGGAGAGTGGGGCAATGGCCGGCTGTCCCCTCCCAGGTCCGCGTGCTCACCTCAACCCCAGCGGTGGACCAGCAAGCGCGGGCCCCGAACCACCAGTGACCATCCATTCTCACAATTACACGGGGAATGGAGGCCAAGGCTACGGGGTTTGGTTTTCAGCTCAGGAGACACTGATGGTCCATGCAGGAGGATGGCCAGTTCAAGGCCAGCCTCAGCTGCAGAGTGAGTTCCAAGCTAGTCTAGCCAGCTTAGTGAGACCCTGTCCTAAAATACAAAAGGGCAGACAGCTAGAGCTGGAGTGTGGGGCAGGCGGTGTCCAGGCCTTGGGTCCCGCTTGTGTCTCCGGCACTCCCTGGCCCCGGGTCCCTCCCCAGGAGGACTGCTGGCCTGGTTGGGTGAGAAAGCTCACGCCTGAGATGAACCTGCCCTCGGCAGGGCAGCAGCTGCCCAGGAGACCAGACAAGAGCAGACAGGACGACAGGTGGGACAGTGCAGGACAGCCAGGACAGGACACTTACCTTGGGCACCATCAAACTTGGCTTTTTTGACTGTGAAGAGACAGGAGCCAGCAGGAGGGTGTGGGGAGGAGAGGGAGAGAGACATGCAGAGATGAAGAAAGAGATAGAGAGATACAGAGAAGAAAGAGAGATGGAGAGGAGAATTAAAGAATATCAGAGGCAGAGAGGAGGAGGAGGGAGAGGAGGGAGAAGAAAAAGAGGAGGGAGAGGAGGAGAGAGGGGGAGAAGAGGAGGGAGAGGAGGAGGAGAGAGAGAAAGGGAGAGGAGGAGGGTGAGAAGGAGGAGGGAGAAAAAAAGAGGAGGAGAAGGTGGAGGAGAAGGGAGAGAGGAGGGAGAGGGAAAAGGCCATCAGATAGACCTGAACAGAAGGTGTCTGGCCCATGGACGCGACCCTCCCCTTCCCCCAGGCTCCTGTGGTCCCTTCACTCCAATTCCAATAAAGCTGGAACTGGGGATGCCAGGATGTGTGGAGGTGAGGACACTCCCTGACCTGCAGGGTCAGAGGCCCTGACTTAGCTGTCTCCTTGGGCTCCATGCTCAATACTCCAAAGCCTGACGGAGGTGGACAGACAACCCGTCGCTCCCTCTGTCCCTTCTTCCGCTCTCCGGCCGCCCTTCCCTCCTGAGGTGTGTGTAGACCATGTGCAGGTCCCGGGCACACCGGAAGGAAGCAGGGACAGTGACATGCTTAGAAAGTCAGGCTCTCCTGTCTTCCCAGACCCTGCTGCCCTTGCCCTGGAAACACTGTGGACAGTCCATGAGAGACAATCTTGTGCACATGACCATTTTTACTTCGAAAATAGCATCAGACACACACCATTCCAGATCTTGAGGTCCCTGGTATGTAAACTCCTATGCTATCACCAAGTCCCTGCTGAAAAACCCAGTTTGTAAAGGCCAATAAATCTGACATTGTGCCCAGCACACGTGGGACTGTGGAGCGTGAATGGAGAATGCCCAGACACTGGGGGAAGGGAACAGGGATTCAGGCCAGAGAGGAACAGCTGCACTCACATTCCAGTGCTGTGTGACCAGGAGCTAGAGAGTGAGCGCTCAGCCTTCATCCTCAGCTTTCTTTCCTAGGCCTCCTGGCTGATGTCTCCTCCTCCTTCTCCTCCTCCTCCTCCTCCTCCTCCTTCATCTCTGTCTCTCTGTCTCTTTCCCCTCCCCCTCCATGATCCTTAACCCCTGTACTTCGGCCTCTGTGGCTGGAGGATGAGGGCTTTGGGGTGCCCCACACCCGTGCTGGCTGGAGGATGAGGGCTTTGGGGTGCCCCACACCCGTGCTGGCTGGAGGATGAGGGCTTTGGGGTGCCCCACACCCGTGCTGGCTGGAGGATGAAGGTTTTGGGGTGCCCCACACCCGTGCTGGCTGGAGGATGAGGGTTTTGGGGGGCCCCACACCCGTGCTGGCTGGAGGATGAGGCTCTGACAACCCAGGCCAGACTCAGGCTGGGCTAGGACCCGGGAGGCTCAGGACATGGGCAGGGGGTCTGCAGAGGGGAGGGGATTGGAGGGGGAGAGCCATGGTGGGGGAGGAGCCTGGGGGAGGTAGTTAAGGGTGAGGTCTGGAGCCTGCTGTGGGGATTTCTGGGAGGGGAATGGAGTCTGAGAGGGGGCAGGGTCAGAGGTGTTTGGGGGAGGGTTTGAGGGTGTCTGTGCAAGAAGTCTGGGTGCCTAGGGAGGGGAGGGTGTCTGGGGAGGGGAGGGTGGCGGGGGAGGGAGGGTGCCTAGGGAGGGGAGGGTGTCTCGGGGAGGGGAGGGTGCCGGGGGAGGGGAGGGTGTCTGGGGAGGGAGGGTGTCGGGGGAGGGAGGGTGTCTGGGGGAGGGGAGGGTGTCTGGGGGAGGGGAGGGTGTCTGGGGGAGGGGAGGGTGTCGGGGAGAGGGAGGGTGTCGGGGAGGGAGGGTGTCTAGGGGAGGGGAGGGTGTGGGGGAGGGAGGGTGTCTGGGGGAGGGAGGGTGTCTGGGGGAGGGGAGGGTGTCTGGGGGAGGGAGGGTGTCTGGGGGAGGGAGGGTGTCTGGGGGAGGGAGGGTGTCGGGGGAGGGAGGGTGTCTGGGGGAGGGAGGGTGTCGGGGGAGGGAGGGTGTCTGGGGGAGGGAGGGTGTCGGGGAGGGAGGGTGTCTGGGGAGGGAGGGTGTCGGGGGGGGGAGGGTGTCTGGGGAGGGAGGGTGTCTGGGGAGGGAGGGTGTCTGGGGAGGGAGGGTGTCGGGGGAGGGGGAGGGTGTCGGGGGAAGGGGAGGGTGTCGGGGGAGGGAGGGTGTCGGGGGAGGGAGGGTGTCGGGGGAGGGAGGGTGTCTGGGGAGGGAGGGTGTCGGGGGAGGGAGGGTGTCTGGGGGAGGGAGGGTGTCGGGGGAGGGAGGGTGTCTGGGGGAGGGAGGGTGTCGGGGGAGGGAGGGTGTCGGGGGAGGGAGGGTGTCTGGGGGAGGGAGGGTGTCGGGGGAGGGAGGGTGCCCGGGGACCCAGGTCTGAGGCTCGGCCAGCGGGTGTCTGGGCAGGGCAGGGCAGGGCAGGGCAGGGCTGGGCAGGGCAGGGCAGGGCAGGGCAGGGCAGTCTGCAGCGACTGCTCTGTGTCCCCACCGCGCCCGCCCGCCCGCCCGCCCGAGTCACCGCCGCGTCACATCCCGCCACCTCTCCGCGCCGCGCCGGGGTCAGCGGCGGAAGCGCCGCGTCGGCCCAGCTATTTATAGCGTGCGGCGAGACCTGCGCCGCCGGGAGTCAGGTCCCTGCCCTCGCACAGCCTCAGTTTCCCCGCCTCGGCGGGGGCGGGGCTGCCCCTCCCTCGTCACCTGTCACCCGCACTATTTTTATTCCTTGCTGGCATCCTCGGGAGCTCAGATCCGTTTTCTAACTAAAGGCAGCTGTCCGGGGAGACTTGCCGAGGTTCCTGGGGGCGGGCGGGGGACCGGCCACCGGGGAGGCGGTGGAAGGCCACAGGGCGACCCTCCGGGGACCCGCGATGGCCGTGGATGACCGCAGAAGGGACGCTGACCGCGGGCTGGGCACCGGGGGGACTAAGCAGGCCTGCCACCGTCACCCACGGCACCCTGAAGGAGGTAGCAGGGCGGTCGCTGGCCGGTCCCTGATGCTGGGTGGTATCAGCCCTGGGGCAGCTAGGGGCAGAACTTTGCAAAGGATTCTGGGAACGGAGGGGGGAACCAGACCATCCCAAGTCAAGAAGGACCCTGACTGCTTCCTCCCCAGTTCAAGGCCAGCCGGGGGGGGGGGGGGGGGTCCTCAGCTCCTGCCCGCTGTGTGGCGGCTCTCCTCATCTGTGAGGTGGGGTTGCGGGTGGATGGACTCTGGTACTATTCAGGATTCAAGGCAGATGCACACCCACACCCCGCAAACACATGCCCGTACCCCTTCCTCGGATCGTCTTGTTCAGGAAACAGTTAGGGAAACTTGAAGATAGCCACCTGTCATCCTAGCCCTCCAGAGTTCAAAGACAGCCTCTGCTACAGTTAGATCCAGGCCTGCTGGGATCCAGGCCCAGCCTCAGAGACAGTGGTGGGGTGCCTCTGGAAGGAGTTCAGACATTAAGAATGCTCCTCTCTCTTTCTTTAGTTTTTGTTTGTTTCTTATTGTTTTTGTTTTGTTTTGTTTTTTGAGACAGGGTCTCACTACGTATATAGAACTCACTCTGTAGACCAGGCTGGCCTCGGACTCACTGAAATCCACCTGCCTCTGCCTCCTCAGTTCTGGGATTAAAGGTGTGTGCCACCATGCCTGGCTAAAATGTATCTTTTTCATTTTAAAGGAAAAGCTAGCTCGTGGGTAAAGAGGCTGCCACGTAAGAACGAAGTAAGACCTAAGTTCAGATCCCCAGGCCCCGGGTAAAGATCCACAGGGGTGGGGTGGGTACAAGTGGATCCTGCGTCCTGATGGTCAGCCAACCAGTGAGCTCAAGTTTCAGTAAAAGATTCTGTTTCAGCAAACAAAGTGGGCGATGCCTCCGCGGGCACCGGTTCCCGCCAAGCCCGATAATGATGGAAGGGGGGCAGACTCCCCAAAACTGTCTTTTGACCTCCACACCCGCACACACAGGGCTTCTTACAAAGTCAGGGAGATCACAGGTCTGCAGGAGTGCTTGGCCTGTCTGCCTGTGAGAGGTGAGGTGTGGTCAAGTGTGTGCCTGTGCAGGGATGAAGAAGATCCTCCTTCCTATACTTTACTCTTGAGTGTGTACCAGGGTTCATTAGCCCAGGCTGGCCTCAAACTCATCGTGTAGCTGAGAATGACCGCAAACTCCCGATCCGCTGCCTCTGCCTCCCAAGTGCAGGGAAGATAGGCATGTGCCACCGGGCCTGGTTTATGTGGTACTGGGGATGAAGATCAGGCCTCTGCGCATGCTGCACAGCACTGTACCGACTGAGCAGCAAGCACTGCACCGACTGAGCAGCAAGCACTCTGCCGACTGAGCTACAAGCACCATACCGACTGAGCGGCAAGCACTCTGCCGACTGAGCTGCAGCACCCCACACACTGGGCCTCAGCTCCAGCCCATGCGTGTGTATATCCTAACGCTAATTAGCGTATGTGTGGACAGTCCAGGTCTGTCTGCAACGTGGAAGTTTCCATTGCGGGGAGACTGGAGCCCCCATGGAGTCTTAAAGGGTCCGGGGCCTGGCTACGAACACGTGGGGGTGGTCGCGGGTGGGGCCCTGGTCCAGCCCCGCCCCCCGCAGGCCCCACCCGCACCTCCCAGGAAGCTTACCCCCCCAGGCCTGTCCGTCACCCCCGGTCTCCCCCCCCCCCCCCCCCGGGGAGTCCAGGGGATCCAGTACAACGTCCCCGGGCCTGGCTTTCTGAAGCTTCCTGACGCTGCCCGCTCTCCACCCCCGCAGCCGAGCCTCCGGTTTGCGTCAGAGTTGGGGTGACGCCCCCCCACACTAGGCAGGATGGGAGGATGCGGGGTGCAGGGAGCTGGCGAGAAGGGGGTCCACCTCCATTTCCGGCTGGGGCTGTGGGGCTGCCCAGAGGGTCCCCTTCGCGCTCAGCTCCACTTACTGCCCAGGCCTGGAGGCGGCCACGGCCCAGTGACCCTGAGCGGTCGGAACCCTTCCCAGCGCCCGCTCACAGAAAAGGGTCCCTGCGCCTTTAAGAACACCCGCGTCCACCCGACCAGAGCTGTGCTCCGCGGGGCGCGGGCGGGCGGGGCCGGGTTTGTGAATGGAGCCCGAGCGGAGGGGGAGGGGGAGGGGAGGCGGGGGAGGGGCGGAGGGGCGGGGCCAGCCCGAGCCACGCAGCCGCGGAGCTCAAATCCGCACTCCTGCCGCCCAAGGTCTCCCGCAGCCTGAGATCTGAGGCGGTGGGAGACTAGCACTCCGCCCCGCACAGCCTGCAGGAGGTGGGGAGGGGAGGGACCCACCCGAGGGACCCACCCTCACCCCAAAGACCCGGGCTCACAACGGTGTCGGCACGCGCCCCTCTCCGGCTACTCCCCCGCCCAAGGTCTCCAGCAGCAGTTACCCGCGGCGGCTCCCGGCCCCACCCGGGGCTTCGAGGGGTGCAGGGGTCACACCTCTCCCGTGGTTCCCGGCCTCCTCCCACCAAACGCGGAGCATGGGCCTGGGCGTGGGCCTCGTGCAGATGGCGTTTTGGCCCCAAAATAGCTGCCCCCCCCCACGTCTCCTTCCCTCCATCCAGCCCAAGGGGTGAGGCGAAGAGGGGGCCACGCGCTCCCGCGGATCCCGCTGCCCTGTTTGGGGGACACTGGGGACCGGAGGAGGTGTCCCCACGCCCAGGCCGGGCCCACTGCCCCCACACCCGCACCCTCGCGCGCAACCCCCGGCCCCTACAGCGCCCACACAGCACCTACACCGGCGCCCAAGCCCCGCATTCACGCGTGCGCGCGGCGGGCAGGACCCCCGGAGCTGATCCGTGCGCGCCCCGCCAAGCGCCCCGGGGGTCCCCTCCGCGGTGCAGCCCGGCTCGGCGCAGCCACGCGGGCCCGGCAGCAGGCGCGCGTCCACGCAGCTCCTACCTCCGACGCACAGCAGAGACATGACTCCGGGCGGCCAGGGCGCGGCGGGCGCAGCGCGGGGCTCGGGGCTCACGCCGGGGCCCGGCCGCCGGCCATGTCGCTTCAGCACCGGGGGCGCGGACAGCGCCTGACGCGCTCTGACGCTGCGGCGTGGGCGGAGCCGGGGACGCGTGACGGGGCGGAGCCGGGCCCGGCGCCTTAAAGCGCGGGCCGCGCGCCCAGGCCGGGCCCCTTCCGCTCCGTCTCGGCCTCTGCCGGGGGCTCTCCGTCCCTGTTGCCGCCCTGTTTCCCTCTCTGAGCCTCCTCACCTGCGCTCTTATCCTCCTGGGTAACAGAACTGTTGCTCGTCAGTTCCCAGTCTCCAGTGTCCCGGGAAGCCGTCCCTGATTTCCGAGCACTGAATCATATTTGATTCATTTTGTTTTATGCTGTCCTGACACTGGAACTCAGGACCTCCCGCATGCGAGGCAAGTGATCTACCACCGGCGAGTATCTCCATCCGTTTTGTAACTTTAAAGAATTACATTCCGCCGGGCGGTGGTGGCGCACGCCTTTAATCCCAGCACTCGGGAGGCAGAGGCAGGCGGATCTCTGAGTTCGAGGCCAGCCAGGTCTACAGAGTGAGTTCCAGGACAGCCAGGACTGTTACATAGAGAAACCCTGTCTCGAAAAAATTAAAAAACAAAACAACAAAACAAACAAAAATTACATTTCCTGGAGCTTTTTGGGGAGATGTCACTGGTTAAGCGCACTGGCTGCTCTTCCAGAGAATCAGCTTCCTGTCCCCAGCACCACATGGCGGCTCCCAACCATCCACAGGCACGGAAATGTATGCAGGCAAAACATTCATGCACATAAAATAAAATAAATCTAAATGTTTAAAAACAGCGTTTATTTATGTGTGTGGGAGTGAGGCTCACAGGTAACCCAGTGTGCATGTGGAGGTCAGAGGACAACCTTCCAGAGCTCCAGGAACTCAAGACCTCAGGTGTGGCTGGAAGTGCTTCTGCTCACTGACCCGTTGTACAGGGCCCTATTGATTTATTTACATGTGTGTGTGTAAGTGCGTGAATGTATGTAGGTGTGTGTGTGTGCATCTGTGTCTACATGTGTGACAGCATATGTGTGTGTCAGTGTGAGTGAGCGTGTATGTGAGCTTGAGCATGCTCAAGTGTGTCTGTGAGAATGTCTGTGAGTGTGTGCATCTGTGTATAAGGGTGTGTCTGTGTGTTTGTGTGTGCATGTGTCTATGTGTAAGTGCATATGTGTGTTTACTTGTGTGTATGTCCCCAAGTGTGTGTCTATGTGTGCATTGGTGTGCATCTGTGTCTGTGTATGTATGTGAGTGTGTATACACACACTTGCGCATGTAAGCCCAGAAGACAACCTTGGGTGCTAGTCCTCAGGCACAGATCACCTATTTATTATTACTGTTTTTGTTGTTGGCAGTGTCTGAGAGGCCTGGGGTTCACTGCTTAGGCTGGAGCGGCAGGAATCCTCCTGTCTGCAGCTCCCGGAGACGGGACTGGTGGTGAACACCGCCAGCAGCTCCTTCTGTAGGTTCTGTAGACAGAATCGCATCCTCAGACTTCTGCAGACACCTCCACAGGTCCATCCCACAGGAGCACATTGATCTTCACCATCCTCTGCTGCTGCTGCTGCTGCTGCTGTGTGTGTGTGTGTGTGTGCGTGTGTGCATGTGTGTGCGTGCGTGTGTGTGTGTGTGTGTGTGTGCCACCACGCCTCAATTCTGCTGCTCTTGTTAAAGCTTATTTACTTTAGCCAATTAGTGGCGGTGCACGCCTTTAGTTCCAGCACTCTGGAGGCTGAAGCAGGTGGATCTCTGAGTTTGAGGCCAGCCTGGTTTACAGAGAGAGCTCCAGGGCAGTCAGGACTACACAGAGAAACCCTGTCTTGAAAAACCAAAACAGCAGAAGCTTATTTACATTTTTGTTTTGTTTTTCCAGACAGGGTTTCTCTGTGTAGCCCTGATTGTCCTGGAACTCCCTCTGCAGACCAGGCTGGGCTTGAGTTTATTTACTTTTACTTTATGTGTGTGGGTTGTTTTTCTGTCGATTTAGTGGCCGAACCTGAACCTACTGATATTTTAACAACTGTCAGCACCCTGCTGCTCAGACCCGGGCTGGCGGGATTTCCAGTCCCAGCTTGGCCGCTGCCGCCAATGGTTCTATTTATCAATAATGAACCAGGAATCAGATGTTGGGGTGAAAACCTTCTAGTTCATAGAAGCCGAGAAGCAACCAGCTGACCTTTTGGCCAGAGACCCAGCAAGAAAAGCTTCTCTCCAGCTGCCCCAAATCAAAAACATCGCATATCCCTAGGTCCTGCCCTACTCCTTCCTGGGCGTTTCTATGTCCATATTTCTGACTCTTACGTCTTCTCTAGGGCTAATTCCTGTCAACTAGTCATCGGCTCCGCCCTCTGATCCAAGGTTGATTTTATTAACACAGTCTCGGAGTTTCACAGTGCGATCAAATTCCCGCAACGGTGAGTGTTTTGTTCCTGTGTCAGGGCGCCATCCGAGCGCCTGGTGCACCTGGAGGAGAGAAGAAGTTGTCAGATCACTGGGACTGGAGCTGCAGATGGTGGTGTGCACCCATGTGGCGCTGGGAATCAAACTCAGGTCTTCTGCAGGAGCAGTGAGTGCGCCTAACCGCTGTGCCAACTCTCCAGCCCCTCTGTTACTTGGTTATACCGCATAATGACCGCCCCTCTAATACACCGGCTCCCTTTGTTCTCCAGGCCACCTTCATGCACGGGCATGATTATATGTGTTATATAAATTCTAGAATCCACTTCAGTTTTTTCACGGGAGGTCCTGGGTTCATGGGAATGGCCCTGGAGAGCTGAGCCTCCTGACTCTCCTGCTTCAGCTTACTGAGTTGCTGGACTGCAGGCCCGAAGCCAGCACGCCCATCTCAGAGTTGACTCCTCACAGCCTGAGACCCTTCCCTTTGTGTGTTTGGGTCCTGATTCCAGCTCTGCTACGTTTACTGCCTTCCATACCTACAGAGCTCTTCCTATTGGACCTGGAAAACCATTGTAACACCAGGTTGAGCTCACAGAGTCTCTGTCACAGCACAACACCGAAGTTCATCAAAACAGGAGGTGTTTGGGACCTTAGCCTCATTCAGGCCCTGACTAGGATCCCCAGTGAGGGGCTGGGGGCGTGGCTCAGGGTGGAGCCCCGCCTAGAATCCCCAGTGAGGGGCTGGGGGCGTGGCTCAGGGTGGAGCCCCGCCTAGAATCCCCAGTGAGGAGCTGGGGGCGTGGCTCAGGGGTGGAGCCCCGCCTAGAATCCCCAGTGAGGGGCTGGGGGCGTGGCTCAGGGGTGGGGCCCCGCCTAGAATCCCCAGTGAGGGGCTGGGGGCGTGGTCAGGGTGGAGCCCCGCCTAGAATCCCCAGTGAGGGGCTGGGGGCGTGGCTCAGGGGTGGAGCCTAGAATCCCCAGTGAGGGGCTGAGGGTGTGGCTCACTGGCCTGGCTTGCAGAGTGTCCAAGTCCAAGCTATCTCCTGACACTTAACGCCTAAGTTTCACCACCTACAGAAGAAAGATCAGAACAAACCAGTGCTATGGTTTTGTAACAGCTCGTTTGAGTTCCAACCTGGAAACTCAGGAATTCTAAGGCCTCCAATTTTTTGTTTGTTTTATTTTTCGAGACAGGGTTTCTCTGTGTAGCCCTGGCTGTCCTGGATCTCGCTCTGTAGACCAGGCTGGTCTCGAACTCACAGAGATCCACCTGGCTCTGCCTCCCCGAGTGTTGGGATTAAAGGTGTGAGCCACCGCCCGGCTCCATTTTTAAAATTTTAGACAGATATCAGTGGTAAGGAGAGTGGTGGGCTGTCGGTCCCCGCAGGGCCCCACTGCTCCCTGTCGCTCAAAATCTTTAATTCCCTTATTTTCCTTCTTCTTGCCTCTCACAAATGTAGCTGTTTTGTGTGCTTTGGACTTTTTATAAGGGAACACAACAGTTGCTCTTTTTCCTTTCTTTTCTTAAAAAAAGTACTATTCATTTTTTAAGACGGTTTGGCTATGTGCCCTAAGCGGGTCTGAAATGTACCATGTGAACCACACTTGGCTCAGAGTTGCAGCAATCCTCCTGCCTGGGCCTCCTGAATGCTGTGATTACACACGTGTGCCACCATGCCTGACAATGGCAGCTCAGGGCTCTGTGCGTGCGTGTGCGTGTGTATGTGTGTGTGTGTGCGCATGTGTGCGTGTGTGTGTGTAGGCCAGAGGAGGATGTCCTCCGTCCAGCTCTGTCACGCACTGTCCACCTTCTTCCCTGAGACAGGGTCTCTCAAGCCTGGAGCTATGCTGGTGGCCATCCCCCTGTCTCCGACACCACAGCACTGGGGCCATGCAGCTTCTTCATTTGTAACTGGGATGGCATCTCAGGGGCTCAGCGAGTGCTCTACCCGGAGCCTCGCCCCCAGCCCCTCACAGAGAGCTGTGTGGCACACCTTGGTGTGTTCTGTCAGCCCTCTGCCTCGTCCTCCACATCACGCCTGCTCTCTCTCTCTTCGTGTTTCCATTTCCGAAGTCTTGTTTCCTCACTCAATCCTCTCCCAGCCATATTGGCAGCCCGAGAGGCCTGCTCTGCGTGGTGTTTCAGGAGCTGCAGATGCTCTGGGTCTGAGGCCCGGGGAGAGACATCTGAGCAGAGAACTTGGAGTGCTTCAGGGGAACCGGCTCCGTCTGCACAGAACAGCGCCGTGTTCACACTCAGTTCCACTCCGTGCAGCAGCCACACTGGCAACAGACGGATAAACAGAGGCACCGGGCACAGGGCACAAGTGGATCCGGAGCGTGCTGAGGAGCTGAGGATGCCACCAGAACCAGGGATGGAGGAAGGGCTCCCCGATTACGCGCTCCGGCTTGAGGAGTTCTTTCCAGCACCCCCAGGCTGAGCCTGCGGGTCCCAGGGATTGAACTCGAGCTGTGTGGCAAGCGCCCGCACCGCCTCAGTGTCGCAGGCCCCCACCGCAGCTTTGGAGCGGGACATCAATAAAAGGCGGTTTTCAGAGGAAGTGTGAGCACGCCCAGTGCGGGGTGGGGTCCCCAGGAGAGGGCTGCTTTCAGCTCATCAGCACGGGGTGGCTCGGAGGTTCTGCGTTTTCTCCCTCCGGTGGGAAAAAGAGCACATTGCTCGGTGTTTTTTCCGAGGTTAAAGGTTGGGGTGGAGTGGAAACTGAAGCCTGAAGTGTGCGCCGGATGCAGCAGGTCCCGGCCGGGCAGGCCCACGCGGTTCCAAGGACACGCGTGCCCAGCAGCCTCGAGGGCGCCCTCTGTCCACCCAGGTCCCCAGCAGCTCCCCTCCCTTCCTGCCCGCCCGTCCCCAGGCTCCTGTGCCCGCAGGGTGGCCCCAGCTTCACAGGTTTCTGGTCTCCCACCCGCCCCGCCCCCAGGGCGCCCTGACTTTCGGTAAATGAGGCGGCCAGGAAGCTCGGGGGCCGCACAGGAAGGAGCGGGGACTTTCCTGTCGCAGCGCCCGCTGCCGCCGCCTCGGCGCGGCTTCAGGTAGGAGCTCGGGGCGCGGGCGCCTGGCGCGGGGGGCGCGGGGCGCAGCCGGGGGCACCGCACCGGGCGGCCGCAGCAGCGCGCATGCGCGGGGGCTCCCCACCCTCCGGTCCAAGGCTCGGGAAGAAAGGGGCCGGAGCTTTCGGTTAGGTGAAAGCTCGTGCTCCTCTAAGACTCGCATCCGCTTTGCCGTCTTATTTCTTTCACTTTGCATTCCGAAGCTGGCTGTCCCTCCGTCCAGTCGGCCTGGAATTCACCATGGAGCCCCCAAACTCGCAGCAATCCTCCTGCAGCCTCCCCGGGAGCCGCAGGAGGGGGGGGAAATGATGATGATGATGGCTTACACATTTTTATTAACTTTTTTCTGTGTGAGTGTATTGCTGCGGCGCACATTTGGAGGTCAGAGGACAACCTCCCCGAGTGGGGTCTCAGGCTTGGGGCAAGCCTCCCCACCCCACCCCCCGCCAAGCCATGTGGCCTGCCCTTGTTTGTTTCTTGAGACAGGGTCTGGCCTTGAACGCGTAGCACACATACAGTAATAGGTTAACTTTATTTGAAGCACTGGCTGCTCTAAAACGGGCTGGCCTCATACTCACAGATATCCTCCTGCCTCTGCCTCCTGAGTGCTCGCATGTGGCCACCTTGCCCAGCATTAGTTTATTTTTATTTACTTTTATGCGTATTTTGTTTTGGGTGTTTATTTGTTGAGACAGTATGTAGCCCCAGCTGTCCTGGAACTCGCTTTGTAGACCAGGCTGGTCCCGAACTCACAGAGATCCGCCTGCCTCTGCCTGCTGAGCGCTGGGACCAAAGCCCTCGGCCGGCGTTTCCTGTGAACATAAGCTTCGTGAGTGCAGTGCCCGCGGAGGCCAGGAGGGGGCGCTGGGGCCGCTAGGCAGACGATGGTTGTGAGCCGCCGTGGGTGGGGACCGAACGCAGGTCCTGTGCTGGAGCAGCTGGTGCCCTGGGCCACTGAGCCCCGTCCCCAGCACTCTGTTTACTTATGTATCTGTTGTCCCTATACACAGTGTCATGCAGCCCAGGCTGGCCTTGTGCCTCCCGGTCGGGGTCGGGCGGTGACAAGTGTGGGCCACTATGCCTGCTTTTGTTGTTTTATCATGGAAGGGTGCCCATGCAGAGGGCAGAGGGCAGCCCTGTGTCGTGGGCTTCACGATGGAACTGCTTGGCCGCAAGTGCCTTTCCCAGCCACCGTCCTGGCCCTGAGGTGGCGGGGCTGGGCCTGCCGGCTGTTTCCTGCCTCTTCTCAGGGGGCTCAGGCCCCGCCCCGTGCTCGCACCGGCTCTGAGGGCCCCGTGGAGGGCTGGCTGGGAAGCGCATGTTCCCTAGGCCCCTGCGGGGGACCTCCCCTATGAGGCCGATGAGGCCCACAAAGTACAGGCTGGATGTGCAGGGGAGTAGGGTGAAGAGACCAGGAAGCGTTGGGGAGACGACACAGGCCACAGACTGGCGCACAGGGTCCCATGGCCCCAGGTGCGGAAGCCTCTAGCCCCAGCTCCTGTGACCCGAGGACCCACAAGGGAAGACAGCTGTCCCCATTCCTCCAACCGCTGCTGCTTCCTGCTCAGGCCTATTTCTGTGTCTGCTGTTGATTGCTCATGCCTGCCTGGGGTACTGGCCTGGCTGACCAGGTTGGGATGTGGAGGCTTGTGGATCAGCTGGAGATGTCTGCCCTGGGCGCAGAGAAGTGCAAGGGGGTGTGAGTTCATGCGGAACCCGAAGACACCTGGTCGCCAGCCAAGCTGTCGCTGGGGCTCGGCTCTTTTCCCTCCCAGTCAAGCCCCCTCTGGTTTGATTCCCTGCCTCTCTAGGTTAGAGTCATGGCACCTCCAAGTGAGGAGACACCTCTGATCCCTCAGCGCTCCTGCAGTCTCTCATCCTCAGAGGCAGGATCCCTGCATGTCCTCCTTCCTCCCCGGGGATCTGGGCCTCCCCAGCGACTGTCATTCTCTTTTGGGGACTACTTGGCAGAGGATCTGTGTGTGCAGGCAGCCAAGGCCTGTGGTGAGTAGGTCCCTAGATGCCTGGGCCACTTGCCAGGACTGAGCAAGCCACCTATGGAGAAAAGGAGTGGTCAGCATTGGTGCTGGGGCTTTGAGGGATGAGTAGAAGTTTGGTAAGGGAGGATCATGGGCTCAGCCTGTGTTGCTGCACTGATGACTGAGCTGATGAGCCCATCCCTTCAGGCATCCTGCCTGTTTATCACTCGCTCTTCGCTCTGGCCACCGAGGACTTGTCTTGCTGGTTCTCTCCAAGCCACATCTTCTCCGTGGAGGACGTGGACACTCAAGTCTTGGTCTACAGGCTCCGGTAGGGAGTGAGCCCCTCCGTTCACCTTCAGGGTGCTGTTACTATTCGGTCCACAGCAGGGGCTAAGACTAGAGAGGGTGGGCTGCTGCAGGCCACACAGCACATCAGCGGCCACTTGGGCCCCGCGGAGCCAGAGCTGATTGTGCCACCGCATTCTGAACCCCGCAGCTTTTACTTCCCTGGCTGGTTTGGGCTGGAGACATGTCACCGCTTTGGGCTGCGCAAAGATTTGACGAGCGCCATTCTGGACTTACATGTTTTAGAACACCTCTTTGCCCAGGTTGGTAGTCTTCGGCGGGGAAGGCTCAACCCGGGGATGGGGACCCCAAGGCAACAACCTCCCAGGTCCGCGCTGGGCAGAACCTCACCTGGCCACCCTCCTGTGCCCGACCCCAGCACCGCAGTGACCTGGTGAGTGGGCGCCTCCCAGTGGGCCTCAGCCTGAAGGAGCAGGGAGAGTGCCTGAGCCTGGCCGTGCTGGACCTGGCCCAGATGGCCCGTGAGCAGGCCCAGCGGCCAGGCGAACTGCTCAAGACCGTCAGGTGAGGGCCTCGGGCCTGCCAGTGACCTGGCTCCCGGCCTGTCTGTCCCCGGTCTCAACTGGCTTTGCGCCTGGGGCCCTATCGTTTTACCTTACCAAACTCCTACACATACCTCATTTCCCATGCCCACTCCCTCAGCCCGCCTCTGCCTGGAAGGCCCTCGATGTCTGTCGCGTGTCCTTCGGGCCCCCTCCCCACCCTGAGACCCGGCGTGCCCCCCACCCCACAGCTACAAAGCCTGCCTGCCGCCCGGTCTGCGCGACCTGATCCAGGGCCTGAGCTTCGTGACGCGCAGGCGCATCCGCAGGACCGTGCTCCAGGCGCTGCGCCGCGTGGTGGCCTGCCAGGCCGACCGCTACTCGCTCATGGCCAAGTACATCCTGGACCTGGAGCGGCTGCACCCGGCGGCCGCCGCCGAGACCTTCCGCGTGGGGCTCCCGGGTGCCCAGGAGGGGCCGGGGCTCCTGCGCGTCGAGGGCGGCAGCGGCGTCGCCTGGAGCCCCGGGGACCACGAGGTGCTGGGGGCAGGGCTTGGGAGGGGCGGGGCCTGCGGGGGGCGGGGCGGTCAGCGAAGGAGCCAGCCTGGGGCAGGACCAATCAGGAGAGCAGTTAGAAGCCGAAGTAGGGCGGGGCCAATCGGGAGGAACCAATCAGGCAAGGGGCCGATCAAGGGGCGGGGCTAGTTTGGGGGCGGGAATGGCAGCACCAGGGGCCGAGTTAGCTGGAGGCGAGGCTGTGGGCGGGGCTAGTCAGGGACTGGAGCCTGGGGCGGGGCTAGTCAGGGCCTGGGGCCTGGGGCGGGGCTAGTCAGGGGCGTGGCTAGTCAGGGACTGGGGCCTGGGGCGGGGCTAGTCAGGGACTGGAGCCTGGGGCGGGGCTAGTCAGGGGCGGGGCTAGTCAGGGGAGGGACTGGAGCCTGGGGCGGGGCTAGTCAGGGGCGGGACCGGGGCCTGGCGTTCGTGGGCCGGGCGGTGGGCGGGGCAGTCGGGGGCGTGACGCGGGCCTGGCTAGATGGGGCTGGGTCCGACC
The DNA here is from genome assembly GCF_949786415.1 of Peromyscus eremicus. Taxonomy (NCBI): domain Eukaryota; kingdom Metazoa; phylum Chordata; class Mammalia; order Rodentia; family Cricetidae; genus Peromyscus; species Peromyscus eremicus. The sequence goes on from NC_081433.1 coordinate 60,641,793, forward strand.
GAGGGCGGTGGGACTGGGTCTGTGGGTAGCTAGTGCCAGGTCCCCTGCAGGGAAGAGGGCGCGCGGCAGGGCTGGGGCAGGGCTGCGGCAGGGCTGGGGCAGGGCTGCAGGCTCAGCGAGGCCGGAGTGCTCGGGATGTCATTCCCCGGCCTCCGCCCGGCCTTCCTTCTCAGCTTTTCCAGACCTTCTGTGACTTTCCCGAAATCGTGGACGTCAGCATCAAGCAGGCCCCGCGCGTGGGTCCGGCAGGGGAGCAGCGGCTGGTCACCATCACCAGGATGGACAGCCACATCCTGGTGGGTCCTGGCTCTGCTGAGCCTGGGAGCGGGGCGGGCGGCCTGGGGCTCCGCCGGTCGCTGACGAGTTCTCCCGCCCAGGAAGCGGAGTTCCCGGGGCTGCCCGAGGCGCTGTCCTTCGTGGCCCTCGTGGATGGCTACTTCCGGCTGACCTGCGACTCCAGGCATTTCTTCTGCAAGGAGGTGGCGCCGCCGAGGCTGCTGGAGGAAGTGGCAGAGCTGTGCCACGGACCCATCACGTGAGGAGCGGGCGGCCTGGGGTCCCCGTGGGGTCACCGTGGGGGCGTGGCCCTGCGAGGCCCCTCCGCCCCGGCAGTGGAGGATGAGCTGGCGGGGACCGACCGGCTCTGACTGGCTTCTGTCCCGGCCTAGGCTGGACTTCGCGGTCCACAAGCTGAAGGCCGCCGGCTCCCTCCCGGGCTCCTACATTCTCCGCCGCAGCCCTCAGGACTATGACAGCATTCTCCTCACTGCCTGCGTGCAGGTGGGTTCATTGCTGGTGCGGGACGGCTTCCTGGGGGAGATGACATCCTGGGGTCAGCCTGGGGTCAGCCTGGGGTCGGCCTGGGGTCAGCCTGGGGTCGGCCTGGGGTCAGCCTGAGTGCTCACTTCTCCTTGAAGAGCACCAGCCTGGGATTCTAACTAGAATTCGAGAGGCTGAGGCGGGAGGATCAAGTGTACAGGCCAGCCTGGGCTAACATAGCAAGTGTACAGGCCAGCCTGGGCTAACATAGCAAGTGTACAGGCCAGCCTGGGCTAACATAGCAAGTGTACAGGCCAGCCTGGGCTAACATAGCAAGACTGCGCATCAAAAAATGCTGGGATGGCGTCGGGGCGGGGGGCGGGGGGCGGATTTCCCACCAAGCCTGAGGATGCCAGTGCCATCCCGGGCACCCGTGTGGAAGGCGGCACCGCCCGCACAAGATGCCCCGACTCCACGGGTCGTCTACACGGAAACCTGCGGAAGTAATTCAGATTCCGGGAAGCTCAGGGTCCACTTCCGGCCGGGGCGCGGAGGCCGCGGGTGGGGGGCCCGCCTGTCCCTGCCCCCCCGCCCCCTGCCCCCCGGTCCCCGCCCCCCCGTCCCCGCCCCCCGCGTCCCCACCCCCCCGTCCCCGCCCCCCTGTCCTCCCCCTTCCCCCCGTCCCTGCCCCCCGTCCCTGCCCCCCCTACCCCCTACCCCCCCTCAGGTCCCGCTCCCCCCGCCCCGCCCCCTGCCCCCCCTTCCCCCCTGTCCCCGCCCCCTGCCCCCCCGTCCCCGCCCCCTGTCCCCACCCTCCGCCCCCCCACCCCCCACCCCCCCCTCAGGTCCCGCTCCCCCCGCCCCGCCCCCTGCCCCCCCTTCCCCCCTGTCCCCGCCCCCTGCCCCCCCGTCCCCGCCCCCCTGTCCCCGCCCTCCGCCCCCCCCACCCCCCCGTCCCCGCCCCTGTCCCCGCCCCCTGCCCCCCCGTCCCCGCCCCCCTGTCCCCGCCCTCCGCCCCCCCCACCCCCCCACCCCCCCCTCAGGTCCCGCTCCCCTCGCAGACGCCGCTCGGCCCGGACTACAAGGGCTGCCTCATCCGCCGGGACCCCGCCGGGGCCTTCTCCCTGGCCGGCCTCAGCCGGCCGCACCGGAGCCTCCGGGAGCTGCTGGCGGCCTGCGGGCACTCGGGGCTGCGTGTGGATGGCGCCGCCCTGCACCTCACCTCCTGCTGCGCCCCCAGGCCCAAGGGTGAGCCGGCCTTCCTGCCCACCACGCCGGCAGCTCCGGGTGGGGCCGAGACCGAGGGGCACGCGGTGGGAGAGAACACCCGTCCGCTTTGGACGTCAGTCGTTCGGTTTGCGGACGCACCGCTGGGACGGACGGACGGCCCCGGGACGGACGACCCCCCCGGGACGGACGACCCCGCTGGGACGGACGACCCCCCCGGGACGGACGGACGGCCCCGGGACGGACGACCCCGCTGGGACGGACGACCCCCCCGGGACGGACGGACGGCCCCGGGACGGACGACCCCCTGGGACGGACGGACGACCCCGCTGGGACGGACGACCCCCCCGGGACGGACGGACGACCCCGCTGGGACGGACGGACGACCCCGCTGGGACGGACGACCCCCCCGGGACGGACGACCCCCCCGGGACGGACGGACGACCCCCCCGCTGGGACGGACGACCCCCCCGGGACGGACGACCCCCCCGGGACGGACGGACGACCCCGCTGGGACGACCCCCCCGGGACGACCCCCCCGGGACGGACGACCCCGCTGGGACGGACGGACGACCCCCCCCCGGGACAGACGGATGACACCCCCCAGGCTGCGCTGGTTGGCACTGCAAACCTGTGACCTGCTCCCTTCCGCTCACAGCCCCGCGCTTCTCAGGAGCGAATTCCGGGGGTCCCCAGGCTTAGTGCGGGGAGGGGGCTCCTGGGAACCCTTGCCTCTGACCGCTGACCTCTGTTTTCTTGCTTCTGCCCCCTAGAGAAGTCCAATTTGATCGTGGTGAGAACGAGCTGCACCCCTGCCCCGGCCCCCGGCCGCGCCCCGTCCTGCTGCGCACTAACGCAGCTGAGCTTCCACACAATCCCTGCGGACAGCCTGGAGTGGGTGAGGTCCCCGGGACGGGGGGGGGGTCCCCGGGACAGGGGGTCGCCGGGGACGGGGGTGAGGGTCGCCGGGGACGGGGGTGAGGGTCGCCGGGGACGGGGGGGGGTCGCCGGGGACGGGGGTGAGGGTCGCCGGGACAGGGGTGAGGTCCCGGGACAGGGGTGAGGGTCGCCGGGGACGGGAGGACAGGGGTGAGGGTCCCCGGGACGGGGTGAGGGTCCCCGGGACAGGGGTGAGGTCCCGGGACAGGGGGGGAGGTC
>NC_081433.1:60945136-61026147 GCF_949786415.1 Peromyscus eremicus
ACCAGGTCCAGTATGGTGACTTTGGGTTATGAGAGGACTGGGACCCTGCAGCCCATGGCCCTTCCTCAGAAGACTGGGGAGCCTGGTGGCAGAAGTAAGCTAGAGCACACTTCCGGTAGAGGCTTCCTGGAAGGACAGGAGGTGGAGGATCAGCTTGTGCCAATGGGTGCTGGGCAGACGGCCTTGGTGGTCAGTGACAAGGGTGTCCAGGCTGATCCTCAAATAAATAAATAAGAGCCGCAGCATGGCAGCCTATGATAAGTAGCCTGGGATACATGAGACCCTGTCTCAATAAGGGAACAAACACAACAGTCACCCGTGCACAGCTCCCTGGAGCTGCTGGGGCCCAGCCCAGGCAGGGAGCTGCTGCCAGGCCATCCTGCTGAACTTTTGTCCCTCCCGCCAGGGCCCAGCCACCGCCCAGGGTGCCCTTCCCCAGACTTTCCTTGCCCAATGCTGCTGAGCATGGCCCTCTCTGGCCAGACCCTAATGGCCACCCTGTTTCCACCCACCACAGCAGAGGCCGCTCTGTAATTACAGGGTAATTAGCACCAGTCTCCCCGGCTAGACAGGAGATCAGTGTGGGTGTGGGCTCTGCTGTGGCAGAGAGGGGCAGTAAACACTTGCTGTACACACAGGGGTGGGGACACTGCCAGCGGGGGCACCCAGCACAGGTGCATCCTGTCTAGCCCCACAGGTAAGGAAAGTGTGCTCTGGGGACACAACCCTGAAAGGCTGTGGTGGCCCTCAGTGACCATGTCGGGGGACAGTCCAAACCCATCGTGAGACAGGAAAGGACCAAGTGGGGTTCGTGGAGAAGTCATGAGTTAGTGCTATGGATGGGAAGGCCTGGGTTACAGGATGGGCACCAGCCAGGTGGGCCAGGGTGGACACGGTGCCCGGGAGAGCCACTGGCTTTGGGAGGGTGCGATGTAGCTCCCTCCACACAAAGCACCTGCAGGTGTCACAGCCACTGCCTCTGGGCTCCAGTCCCAGCACCTCCCACCAAAGGAGTCTGTTTCAGGAAAGGAAATTCCTTCTTGGCCATCCTCCAGACTCTGGGGTTCAGTGTGTAGATGAGATGGGTGGAGGCCCAAAGCCGAGGGCTCTGAGTTCAGGAACGCTCAGCTGGGACACTCCTGTCCCAGACTGACCGCAGAGATCTGGGAGTGTCTCTGTGTGATTGCAGGGGGTGGGTCTCCTGCTCTGGACGCCCTGGGCAACTCCTCCAGGAAGGCCAGGGCTCAGGGGCTGGGCGGATGCCGCGTGGTAGGAACGGACTGAGTCTTGGGGGCCCCGGGGATCCCACACCACACAATCCAGGCATAGCGCTGTACTCTGAAGGCAGGATCGGTAGTTCAGGGCCAGCCTGGGCTATGTCAGACCCTGCCTCCCATCCTGAGACGGGTGTGGAGGTGTACACGTGTCCTCCCCACACACCAGAGACAGAGGATGGCGGATCACGAGTTTGAGGCTAGCCTGGGCTACACGATGTCCAGTTTTAAGAGCCAACAAACACAATCGGACATCCTACCATCAAGAACTGAGGAGATGGATTATGTCTGGCTCTGCCAACTCGGGTCAACGCGCCGCTCGATAGAGCACGCAACTACGAGACCCGCCCTCCTTCGCCACCATGCCGTCCCAGGGGTCCGGGCTGGGGAGGCCGCAGCCTGGGGAAAGCACTTCCTTCCTCCTGAGCAGGACATGCTGTGTGTCCCAAGAAGAAACAGCACTCTGTGCTGGATGTGCAGCAAAAACAGTGGGCAGCTACGGCCAGACGCCGTTAGAGACAAATTCGGCCAAAGGAGCCCATGAGACCTGAGCCCCGCCCACTTCCCGGAAGTACAGCATTCCCATCAATGACGGTGACAAATCCCGGAAGCGATCATAGTCCCTCTTCCGGCCGCAAAAACGTGCCCATCCAGAGACAGAGCCGCAACAGCGGCGGGCTGCGACCCTGGAGAGGCCCCGGGGGCCTCCGGCCTCAGTTTCCCCCACCTCTCAGCAGCCCGAAGTCGCTGAGCACGCGCCGCGCCGCGCCGCCCCGCCCCGCGGCCCTCACCATCTTCCCAGGGAGACACTTCCGCCGCTGCACAGCCGCCCGCGCTCCCGTCGGCGGCCCGCCGCGCGCCACCAGCCTGAAAGGGACTGACAGAGACTCCGGCCAATCAGAGAGGAGCCCAGGGGCTCTCACCCAATTGGCGTGGAGTAGGGTGGGGCCTGCGGAGCGCGCCGGCCGAGCGCGCCGTATTCCCACCGTGGGATTGAGGGGGCGGCCGTAAAGTGCGTCGACGGAGAGACGCAAAAGGCCGCGGCGCGCCTCGCGCCCGCTTCAGGTGTATGCTGGGAAATGGCGCCTGCGCAGACGCGGGCCCCCGGGTCAGGTGCGGCGCCACACCGTGGGCGAAGCCGGTTAGTGCGTGTGAAGCGCGCGAGGCTGGGACGCCCGCCGGCCGGCTAAGCCAGGCGGCCGCAGGAATGTGAAAACCGACGGCTGGGATCGTGCTTTGACGCAGGCAGGCCTCCTGGGCAGCTGAAGGTGATCTTCAAGTCCCAGCGTAGTCCTCAGCCTCCTGAGTGCAGGCGTTGTCCGCTTGTGCCGAGCGCAGTGAAGGATGCCTTGTCAGGAGCCCCACCACGCCTGATGACCAAGGCTGCACTAATGACCAGACCCCAGGATGCCCACGGACAGTCTGTAAGCAGAGACCTAGAGAGAGGCCGCCGTGATCTGCACAGCAGCCAGGGCATCTCCAAGATCCTGACCCTGCTAGAGGCTGGACCTGACCTCCATTGCACAGGTGAGCAGCCTTGGGACTTCAGAGTGGACCTGTGCGGTGACATCGGCATGATAAATATAACATTTTTATGCTAACTGTTCGTATCTTCCTTCTCGCTCAGGACACCGCTGTGGACCACCACGCCAGCCCCCTGCTTTTTCTTTTTTCTTTTTGTTCCTCGAGACAGGGTCTCTGTGTGGCCCTGGCTGTCCCGGAACTAGCTCTGTAGACAGGCTGGCCTCCACCTTACAGACATCCTCCTGCCTCTGCCTCTGCCTCTGCCTCTGCCTCTGGCGTTCTGGGATTGAAACAGTGTGTCACCATGCCCAGCCTGCTGCACATTGTGTCTTCAGGTGCCCATGCCCAGAAAGCACTGTATCCACCGAGCCATCTCCCCGGGCTTTCTGTTATTTACTTTTATTTTCTTGGGCTGCTGGGGATGGAATCGGAGCTCAACCCTGAGCTGTCCCAGGGCTTTACCAAGCTGCCGAAAAGCTCTGGTGCATAATGTCGATGGTGATATTCCCCTGTGCCCAACTCTGACCCAGGAGACTCCCTTGGCACCACTACCCAGGGCTCTGTGAGTGCTGGAAGTCTGCACTGTGTCTCAGAAGGAAGGGTGGAGGCCCTGAGCTCTGGCCCCACACCACCAAAACTTAAAATACAAATGAGTAAATACTGGGGAAGTTGAGCACAGTGGTACACGACTGTCATCTCAGCACTGAGGAGGTGGAGGCAGGAGGATCATATGCTATCCTCGGCTACACGTGCAGTTCAAGAACAGCCTGGTCTCCATGACTCCGTCTCCAAAAAGCAAAAGAGAAATGTGGCAGGGGACCCACTGACCTCCTGTCTTAGGTTAGGGATTCCCTGGCAGCCCAGAATCTTGTGAGATGGGGACCAAATGATTCGTGATGTCTCCTGTGGGGATGAGGATTTGGGACACCCAGGGAAGAAGTACCCCATGATGGGGGCCTTGCACCCCAACAGCAAGGCCAGTGAATTCCAGCAGTTGGTGTCAGCCTCCATGGGGAGCCTGGGCTAGCTCACGCTCCTCCTAGTGGGCAGGATCCTTGAGCCCCGAGGTGCTGCTGGGAATCTCACTGGGTCACGTCGGTGGAGCGACCAGGACAGAGCTGCCTGATGGCTACGGAGAACAGTGTCTCACTCAGCGCGGCAGAGGAGGAAATCGCAGGCTGGGCCACCCCTTCCAGCCTTTTCTAGACTTTTCTCTGAACAGTCTTCTTTGCAGATTTCCAAAACTCCCTTTCAAGCTTGAAAGCTCTGCTTGGGCGCCCCATGTGGTGCAATTGCGTCACTTCAGTTTTGTTAGATAACCCCTTTTTTCTTTTTTTTTTTTCCTGGACGACTGGGATGAAACCCAGGCCTCACACATAAGCCGCACCCCAGCCCCTCAATACGGGATCCTAAGCTGTCACTCCACCTCTGAGCCACGCCCCCAGCCCCCTCACTGGGGGATTTTAAGACCCTGTCCTGACCTACTGAACTTTTCACAAGTTTGCTTTTAGAGTAGTCATAGCGGAGTCCTCTGACTGGCCAGACCTGGGGCCTGTTTGCGTGATGACCAGGGAGACACCTAACAACAGCCTCAATTAACGGTCCTCACTGACTTCTTTGCACTTCAGCTCACAAGACAAGATGCAGGGAAGAGTTACCACAGCTGGCTGTGCAGAGAGCTTTGAAGTGTGGCCTGGGTGCTGTGGCTGCAGCAGTTTGGAGCAAGTGCACGTGAGTGCCTCTTCTTCCAAGATGTGGCACGAATCCTAACTGGTCTAATAACAACCCGGAGCCAGATATTGGGGTACATGCTGAAAGATCAGAGAGACAAAGGAGCAAGCCACAGCCACTTCTCACCTCACCAACTCCTCGGCCTGAAAAAGGGGCCGAGCTCCTGTCTCCGCCAGCTGGCCTTATATTCCTCTCTCCTCCCAGCCCTACCATGTCCTGATTCCTCCTCCCTAGTGCTGGGATTAAAGGCCTGTGCCCCCCAAGTACTGGGATCAAAGGCATGAGATTCCCAAGTGCTGGGATTGAAGGCCTGTGCCACCACGGCCTGGCCAATATGGTTAACTAGTGGCTAGCTCCACACTCTGATCTCCAGGCAGGCTTTATTTGTAAGAGCACAAACAAAATATCACATTTCCCTTTTTTTGTCTAAAATAAAAAAAGGTTATAACTAACATAAGAAAAACTATATACAATAAGTACAATAACTATATACAATATATACAGGCAATAATTACATCAACAATGTCTAGTCCATTAACAATTGACACATTCAGAGAAAATGTTCCATATCTGTCCTATCTTGGAGTCTGAAATGTTGTACCTAATTCACTTTCTATTCTAACTTGCATTACAAAAATTGTCTTTTAATGTCTTTCAACCCTATATACTTTACACCTCTTTAGTGAATTTCTTTTCTGAATCTGGTAACAAGGAAAAAGATAACTATAAAGTCTTCAACTCCATCAGAGAACTGAGAAGGAAATAATATTACCTGAGTAAGCAGGAAGTACAATCAAGTCACTTCCAAAGAACTGTGAGTTATGACAGAAACAGCTGGCTGCCTGGACAGTCACCCAAGGTTCCTCTGCAATGTTGAAGCATCTATCTTCAGCCTACAGGCCTAACATATCTGACAGACTTTTCTGTGAAGCAGGATTTTCTAAAGGACCTTCCTACCTTGTCTTGGCAAGGTTTGATAGTCCTGCTTCTCCAGTTTGGACAGTACACTGTCCGTAGTTGAGACAAGGGCATTTTCTTGCCCAGTGGATAACTTTTGCCACAAACAAAGTAAACTCCATATGGAGTTTCTTCAATGCCTATCATCTTCTCTGAAGTAGGTTGTGTTAGGGTCCTAGAGAAATCCCACAAAGACCATCATTCACGTCTCTAGAAAGCTTCCAGCATGCTGGGGCCTGCCATCCATACAAAGGCAAGATGGCGAAGACCCTGAGAGACACGTGAGCTCCTTTTAAGCATAGCTGAAGGGGAGTGTCTAAGGAAGTTAGCTTTGTCCTTGAGTTGCTGTGGAGGCTAGCTGTACAAATTGACCATGGGGGCCAGCTCAGTGGCCCAGGCTTGGTGCGTCTCATCTCCCTTGACCTTGTGGTCAGGGACACCAGTGATCGATTGTCTTTTGTTCACGGCTCCTCCTTAGAAACTGCCTGCTCAGTCTCAGGAAACTGAAATTGAGGCCTGATCTCAGAGAGAAGACTGAGCAGCCTGTTATGGCATCTGCTTGGTCCTCTCAGATTGGTGTAGCCAGAAACAGACATGTCTCATTGTCATAAAAGAAAAAAAGAACCTATGTTCTTGAAACATCTTAAATGCCACATTCTGTAGATGTCTGAAGTGTTTGAAGATGACCTGTCTATCTAAAATATATTTCACTTTGACCTTGAAAACATACCTAACGTGACTACAGTTGTGATTGTAATAGGTGACTAACTACTAACCTGCATTTCCTTATTACCCTGAATAGTTGGTAATAACTTTCAAGGACTAGAAATTTGTATTACACTGTTAAATAATTGTATGGGTATAATAGCCTGAACAAGATTAGAAACATATGTACAATATGTTCTAACAAAAAATCTTAAAATTGTATTAACAAAGATTCATATCAATGTAAAATAGTTAAAATAAATAGTTGCTTTTTAAAAGTAGATCTACCCTTTTATCCTATTATATCTATATCCCCCTCCCCCTTTTTTCTTTTCAGAGTAGATTCAATAATCTACCCTTTATCCTATTATTTTATATCCTCTTTTTTTCTTTTCAAAACAAGAACCCTGAATCTAATCTCCTTTGTATAACTTTTTTCCTGTCCATTACCAATAACAACTTGTAATGTTGCACCCTAAATGATAACAATATCCATAACCCATTGAATGACCAAAACCCACCCACCCCACCACTTGGGAATGTGGGTATCATGTTCTTAAATTTACTTCCTGTTGTCTGGGGGAGATGGCATCTTTAGGGGATTCTGAAAAGAAAAATTTGGGTTAATTGTCAAGTCCTGGGAGAGTTAGCTATACAATTTGTTGTCCGGTGTGTGCATAATGGGAAAGTGCAGGGCTTATCTCAAGTCCTGGCTAGAGTAATTAGTGAGGCTGGATCATCTCAGCTAGTCACCTCAAAATTGTCCTGAGCAGTTTGTAGTACAAAGCCGATCTTTAGTTGGTGATTTCAGCTTAGTGGTGTTATTATAGTCCTGGTGGAATCATCAGTGTGGGGCCCCATCCTCCTTTTGGAGACTTCAAAGATTGCTGTTAGGCTTGGTCTTGGTTCACTGCAGAAAACTTAAACATTTTAATGTCATATGCAGCAGATCTCAAAGAGGTTAAAGGATCGATATTTGTTATGTATATTCAGAGTACAAAAACTGAATTCCTAGCTACCTGATAGAGACTCAAATGTGAAATCATGCACAGGAAGCTAGATGAAGCTTTTTTCTAGAATTAGTACTCTATATGACCATTAATATCATGACAAAAAGTTTGAAATATATACATATTAATCTTATAAAATTTGAGATAATATTTGTAACCTTAAGAGAAGCTTTAAAGAGTCAAAATAAAACCGAAGGATCACGAGATGAGTGGCAATAAAATAGTCCCTGAATTCTGGTTTTTCTTCTGTCCCATATCATATCAGGTGGCTCTTCTGACATGAGCAAAGATTTTGGATTTTACTTTAACAAGCATGCTTGGGTTTAGAGAAGGAGACAGCCACAGCTCCAGTGCACAGCCAGCTTTAATATTTAATTGAACTGGGACTACAAAAAGACCATTTGCCTTATATGTCTGTAGAGAAGAGCAGAAACAAACATTTAGGAAGACTTATGAAATTTTATTCTGTTGAAAATGTGATATACCGACAATTTACACTTTTTCTTGAGACAACTTTTCTGGATGATTTGTCCTTTTTCTTCACATGTCTCATCTGTTCAGTGGTCTTCAGATTCCTTAGCTGGACGCCTTCATTCTCCTGGAAAGACAAAAACAAAACCCTCCCCAACCCTGACTTTAGGGAGGTTCCCTTTTGGCACGTTATATCTGATCAAATGAGAAGCATTTGTTAGTCATGTAAGTTAGTTTAAATCGGGTGGTCACGCTGTTTGCTGAACTATCGCCTCTTCTAATTCAGAGGTCTCTCTCGTTCCAAACGCTGAGTGGATGATGCAATAGAGGACAACTGAGTCACCCGGGTGGCTCAGCAGTCGAGGAGCTTGCCACCAAGACTGGTGAACTGAGTTCAAGTCCTACTACACACAGATTCTCCTTAACAAACATATAATAATTTTGTTCACATTTAAAAGAACAATTTTTATTTTCTTTAACTTTTAGAACTTGGTTTTGTATTACTATTGTATGTCCTGTGGGCACACGTGGGGGAGGGTCCGTGTGCCATGTGTGGCCTTCAGAGGCCAGCTGTGACGCCGGCCTCTCCTCCAGTACTCTCAATCTCACTTTTGGAGGAAGGGTCTCCCACCCATTCTGAAGCTTGCCCGTCTGCCTGTCCAGCCAGTGCGCTCCTGGCGTGCCCCTGACTCCCCAAAGCTGGGCCATGCAAGGCTGTGTCTGGTCTTTGAACTCAGCCTTTTGCTTGTACAGCCCATGCTGTCACCCCACTGGGTCATCTCCCCTGGGCCCCTAAACAAGCAGTGGCCCAGTGGCCCACACCTGTGTGTCTTAGTCACACCTGTTCTATTGCTGTGACGAAACACTGTGACCAAAAGCAGCTTGGGGAGGAAAGGGTTTGTTTGGCTGACACTTCATATTGTTGTTCATCACAGAGGGAGTCAGACAGGAACTCACACAGGGCAGGACCTGGAGGAGGAGCTGATGCAGAGGGCATGGAGGGGTGCTGCTCACTGGCTTGCTCAGCTGCTTTCTTATGGAAGCCAGGACCTCATGCCCAGGGATGGCACCACCTGGAATGGGCTGGGCCCTCCCCCATCAATCACTAATTAAGAAAATGTGTTACTAGAGACCAGCCTGGTCTACAGAGTGAGTTCCAGGACAGCCAGGGCTACACAGAGAAATCCTGTTTCAAACCACCCCCACTCCCCACCCCCAAAAAAAGAAAGATAGAAAACGACTTACAGACAGATCTGTGCAGGCGTTATTGCATTACAGACAGATCTGTGCAGGCATTATTGCCTTACAGACACATCTGTGCAGGCATTATTGCCTTACAGACAGATCTGTGCAGGCATTATTGCCTTACAGACAGATCTGTGCAGGCATTATTGCTTTACAGACACATCTGTGCAGGCATTATTGCCTTACAGACAGAGCTGTGCAGGCATTATTGCGGTTCCCTCTTTTCAGATAACTGTAGTTTGTGTGTCTAGTTGACATGAGACCAGCACACCTGTCATCCCAGCACATACACCCTGAGACAAGAGGACTGCTGTGAGTTTTAGGAAGGATGGGGATCGGGCGATGGTGGGGCTTGCAGCCATGCATGCCTACCGGTGCCATAGCAGCATGACAACTGTGGACTCATTGGTGCTTACTGCGCAGATTTGAGTCCTGCTGCAATGGAGGACTTGTGTCTGTGGCAGGGAGGGAGGGAGGGAGGAAAGTGATAGGTTTCCTGTACCCTGAGAATAAGTAAGCCGGATCAAGCCAAATTAAAAAGTAATATTTGGGCAAAGCTCTCCCAGGGGACCCTCCATCCCCCAGAGACGAGGGGAAGGAGCAGGAGAGAAATCACATGACTGGTCTAGAGGAGGGGCTTAAATACCCTGTAGGTGTGAGCGATGACACGTCCTCCAAAGGCTGGGTTTGTGCCCAATTATAATGCTTTGGATGGAGACTTGGGGGGCTGGCAGCCTCAGGGGAGGAGCTGCTGTGACCACCAGGAGTGCAGAACTGGACTTTTGGGGGTCTCTATGAAAGGACGGGGTATGGGGAGGAAGGAATGGGACCAAGCTGGAGATTCCAACTGAACAGGAAGGAAGGAAGGAGGGAGGGAAGGACATGAATGTAAAGGGAAAGTTGGCGTGGGAGGAGATAGAAACGAAGGAAAGGGGAAGAGGAGGGACGTGAGGGAAATTTGTCAGAGCTGTGTGTGAAAGTGTCTGGATGAAGCCGTCATCCTTCAGTGAACACAGGCTGGTACAGCACACCTTAATCCCAGCACCCAGGAAAGAGGCGGGTTACTGTTAGGAGCCTGCACTCACGCCTGCACATGCGCAGTTCACAGTTCGGGGTCTTGCATCATCAGTGTGCGCTGGCGACTGTGTATGCGCCTTAAAAAGCCGACGCAGACCCCACCCTCCCTCTCTGCTCTGCTCCCTCCCCCCACCACCTTTCTCTCTCTCCAGGCCTGGCTCTCCTCTTTCCCCTCCCCCCTTCCCACCTAATAAAGCTCTGAAAACTCACACTGGGTTCTGTCGTGACCCGGGACCTTTCCACGCGGTAACCAGAGCCGCCACCAGCGCCGTTTATCACCCTTTCATTGGTGCCATGACTCAGGAAATTCCGCTCACTCAGTGTCCAGGGCTGAGTTGGAACCTATACCGAGGACCTGCGACTGCCCGCTACACATTTGCCCAACCGCCACCGCGGCCGCCACCGCAGCCACCACCGCAGCTGCCACCGCAGTACCACGTAGGGACTGTGCTTGTGCGACCGCGACCGCGTCTCCCCACCACACTTGCTGCCGAGATTGGTGAGTCCCCGCCGATTCCCGAGTCTGCAGCCTGAGCTATATTCCTCATGCCGACCCCCGGGGTCCTCGGCTGTGTAGCACAACACATTCTATCTTGAGGAATTATAGGATGCTGTCCGGGCCCCGGGGGTCCTCCGGGTACGTACGTCCCAGCCCTTACCCTTATCGTGACAACGATTCCGGTAATTTGTGCTGTTAATGCTGGTCTGCAGACTGCCTATTCTCAAGGACACTTGAAATAGGAGCCTGGGGATCCCATTTGTTATTTTAATTTTTTATTTTTCTCTCTTGGCGCTGCAGCCATGGGACATAGGGGCTGATACCAGTAAATTTAGCTGTTTCGACCCCAATATTTCACAGGAATTATCTAACTTCTGCCAGTGAACAGGCAAATGAAAAGAGTTGCCTTATCCCCAAGCTTTCTACCGAAGCTCTGAACCCTCCTCCTTCTCCATCTCTGATTCTTTCTCTGCCATATGCAACCACTTCTGTCTGTCTGACTTCGGCTTTCTGTTCTCCAGCAATGGGTGGGCTTTAACTCACCTTAACTCCACCCACTCGTTCTCACGCTGCCCTGAGAAGCACAGACGGGTCTGAAACAGGCTAGAATCCATACAGTAATCAGGATGGCTCTTTAGCCAGAGAAGAGTTCACACCTGCCTCCTGGCGGGTCTTCCTAAAGCTGTCCTCAAGCCAATAAAAAAGAAATTCAAGACAGAATAAAATCCATCTCTTGTCCCCCAGACCTCCCCGACATAGGGCTAAAACTTAAGCATCTGGAGAGCAAGGCTCCTGACCCCACAGGTGGAAGGTTTTTTTGTTTGTTTTTTTTTTGTTTGTTTTTTTAATAAGCAAAAAGTCTAGAATGTTAGGATCCTGCCCTCACCCCTGCACATGCACAGTTCGGGGTCTTGCATCATCAGTGTGCGCTGGCGACTGTGTATGCGCCTTAAAAAGCCGACGCAGACCCCACCCTCCCTCTCTGCTCTGCTCCCTCCCCCCACCACCTTTCTCTCTCTCCAGGCCTGGCTCTCCTCTTTCCCCTCCCCCCTTCCCACCTAATAAAGCTCTGAAAACTCACACTGGGTTCTGTCGTGACCGTGACGTTTCCGCCACCAGCGCCATTTGTCACCCTTTCAGTTATTGACGTAAAGTAGAGGCTAGCCTCTGCTACATGGCAAACATTTCCAGCATTACCGGAATCAAAAGTAACAAATGAACCAACAGTTCCAACAGTGCTGATGTGGGGCATTCCTGTTACCCAGCCTTAGGAGCAGGGGCAGGGGCATTGCTCCAGTGTTGAGGCTATCCTGGTCTGTACAGCAAACACTTCTGAAAGCAGAGAGGGCGGAGAAAGAAAAGAAAGAGCCGGGAGATGTGAGTGATGGCCATGTCTTTAATACCAGGAGGCAGAGCTGGGTGGATCTATCGAGTTTGAGGCCAGCCTGATCTACATAACAAATTTTGGACCAACCAGGGCTACATAGTGAGAAGCTGTCTCAAAAACAATGTAAAATAAAAAATGAAGAAAAGGTGGGGAGCTGCAAGCGTGAGTAAAGACACGTACTGTCCAGACTTGGAGATTCGCAGACCATGCCTGGAGTGGAGGCAGTGAAGGTAGGGCCGTTAGCTCTCACCAAGGTCTGTTATGCGTAAAGATCTGTACACACTGTCGCAGGCAGGCCTGGCTGAGGCCCTGGGGCTGGAGCTACAGGCTGCACTTGTCCTGTTTCTCCAGGGTGTTCACAGAGTTCCTGATGGCGTGCTAGCAGGGGTGTGGCCTGGCTGTAGGTTTGCCTGGTGTTCCTTTTGGTCCAGGTCTCCAGGGAGCGTCTGACTGATGCCAACCAGGGTGATAAACAGCCCCAACTCGCTGCTTGTTTACAGGGAAATGAGGGACTCAGATAGGAACTTAAAGCATGCACCTTCCAAGCACCGGGACATCCATGTGTCGGACATCTGCACACACAACACCCCGAAACCTGCCTTCCGCAGGAACCCTCCCACATACATATAGTTAAAGGTTCTTGCGAGCATTGTTTACAGGTGGGGGGTAATGCGATAAATCCGTGGGAGTCTGGTTAAGGAGTATTAGGGGAATTTATTAGGACATAAACTGAGGAAATACACTCACAAATACAGAATGGAATATACAGCTGAAGTCATCCTCTGATCTGACTGGGAGTGAATCCACCTCGAAGTTCGATCACACCAGGAAGAGGGGCAAAGGAGAAGGGCCGTGACCCTTCTCCCTGTCCTTTTAAGAGGTCAAGTATAATGGCAAGAAGCCCCGCCTCCTTCGGGCCCCATAGCCAAAGGTCATAGGTAGAGCAAATACCACTACATTTCCCTTTTTTGTCTAAATAAGAAAGTCCTAAACTTAATGCAAACTATATACAATAAGAATGATTGCGCCGTGCGGTGGTGGCGCACGCCTTTAATCCCAGCACTCGGGAGGCAGAGCCAGGCGAATCTCTGTGAGTTCGAGGCCAGCCTGGTCTACAGAGAAAGATCCAGGACAGGGACCAAAGCTACACAGAGAAACCCTGTCTCAAAAAACAAAACAAAACAAAAAAACAAAAAAAAAAAACAAAAAAAAAAAAGAAAAGAAAAAAGAATGATTATCAAGTATTGTCCAGGGAAAACAAAGGGTGATAACATAAACAAAAATGCAATTACAACCAACAAGAACAACATCAAACAAGAAACACATGCTAAATGTCCAGAAATGTCCAGATCATAGGTAAATGACAAATTAAGAAGATTATTCAAATAGCTGTCCTATCCTGAAGATTCTAACTCTAGTACTTAATATGTTCTACCTAAGATACAAGAAGACTGTAACTGTAACTATCTAGTCTTCAACTCCATCATAAACCTGAGAAGGAACATAATAATACCTGAGAAAATAAAAAATGCAAGCAAGCAATTACCAAAATTCTTTTTTTTTTTTTTTTTTTTTTTTTGGTTTTTCGAGACAGTGTTTCTCTGTGTAGCTTTGCGCCTTTCCTGGAACTCACTTTGGAGACCAGGCTGGCCTCAAACTCACAGAGATCCGCCTGGCTCTGCCTCCCGAGTGCTGGGATTAAAGGCGTGCGCTACCACCGCCCGGCTTACCAAAATTCTTGTGAGAACAGACAGAGACAGCTGGTAGCCTGGACCATTACCTGAAGTTTCTCAGCACCGTGGGGGCATCCAAATTTGGCTGCAGCCTAGAATATCTGACAGGCCATTTTCAGAAGCAGGAATTTTTTTTGTTTTTTGTTTTTTGTTCTTTGTTTTTCGAGACAGGGTTTCTCTGTGTAGCTTTGCGCCTTTCCTGGAACTCACTTTGTAGACCAGGCTAGCCTCGAACTCATAGAGATCCGCCTGGCTCTGCCTCCCAAGTGCTGGGATTAAAGGCGTGCGGCACCACCGCCCGGCTTAGAAGCAGGAATTTTAAAAGACCATCTTACCCTGTCTTGGCAAGATTCAGCAGTTGCTTTTCCTTGTGTCCCGCTTGTCCAGAAAGGACAGCATTCATACTGTCAGCAGTCGAGGCAAGGGCAGTTCTTTGCCCAGCAGGCCATTTTGTGCCAAGAAGAATACAAACTTCCAAACAGAAATATCTTAGAAGTCCAACATTCTCTCATGTAGTTTTCTCTCTGGGTCCCGCCAAGCCCCGGCAGTCTCCGACAACCCACTTATAAAATAAACACACAGACGCTTATATTATTTACAAACTGTATGGCCTTGGCAGGCTTCTTGTTAACTGTTCTTATATCTTAAATTAACCCAATTCTATAAATCTATACCTTGCCACATGGCTCGTGGCTTACTGGCATCTTTACATATTGCTTGTCATGGCGGCGGCTGGCAGAGTCTCCCTCTGCCTTCCTGTTCCCTCAATTTTCCTCTCTCTTAGTCCTGCCTATACTTCTTGTCTGGCTACTGGCCAATCACTGTTTTATTTATACAGAGCGATATCCACAGCACTCTCGGGATCAGATTGTTGCTGTGAGGAGCAATCGTGTCTCACATCATCAGAGTTCTAAGTTATCAGAACATTTAAATGCCACATTCTCCAGGTCTATGAAGTGTTTGGAGACTACCTATCCATCTGACATATGTTTATGTAAGTCTGGAGAACCTAACTAACATAACTATAGAGATGACAAGCAGAGGTGACTATAAATCTGTAAGTCTTATCTACCTAAATAACCTAAGGACTAAGGCTTCACATTAACAAGATAAACAGTCTGTAAGCAGATGTACCATATAAGGACAATGACCTCAAAATTGTGACAGTACACAAAATAGCTTAAACTGAGGTAGGAATATATAGCACAATATGATAAAAATATCCTTGATCTGTATCAATATACAAAATATCCTAAACGGAGGTAGAACATACATACAGTATGACAAATACAATTTTACATTTGTGTCAATATACAAAATATTTCAAACAGGAGTAGAAATATATGTACAATATAACAATTATAGTTTTGTATTTGTATCAATATACAAATTATCTTAAATAGGAATATAAGAATTGTTTACATTTGTATCAAATATTCAAGAAATATACAGGTGGCGCCTGGCTGTGAGGCATGGGTAGGAGGGTTTCCACAGGAGGAAAAGGCGTGCACTCGAAAAACTGGAAGCTGAGGTGTGAATACAACTTGATAGTAAAAGTGGTAAGTGTAAATAAAAAAGCAGACACACGGTAGAAACTTTGTGAACAAGTGTAAAAAGTATGGGCCAAGGAAATAGAAAACAGATGTTTGTACATTTTTTTTTTTTTTTTTTTTTTGGTTTTTCAAGACAGGGTTTCTCTGCGTAGCTTTGCGCCTTTCCTGGAACTCACTTGGTAGCCCAGGCTGGCCTCAAACTCACAGAGATCTGCCTGGCTCTGCCTCCCGAGTGCTGGGATTAAAGGCGTGCGACACCACTGCCCGGCTGTACATTTTCTTAAAGATATCTTAAAAGCTAGAGGTACCAAAGTAGGACGTCAGCAACTGTGTTAGAATTTGTAGAGATTTGTCCTTGGTAGCTCCTGCCAGGTGGCGGCTTGTGTATTGCAAGAGAGGCCATATGCTAGATGGGACTCGCTAACCGCGGTGAGGCCATCGTCTCGTGCTGATGTACTTGGTTGTCTGTGTAAATGTTACTTGTTTCTGTCTACTAATCTCCCTCATTTTCCTCGAAGAGCCGGAGAGAAAGGCATGGCAAGGGCCGCCTCCCTCTGTCTTGCTATGAGGCCCACAGCATGAGTGGAGCTGGTCTTGGCCAGCAGGCGAAGCCCGCAGCCAGCCAGCAGCTCTGTGAGGGTGAGGGTGTGCATTCTCAGAGCAGGAAGGGCAGAGATGGGGGCTACCGGTGAAGGGGCCGGGAGTTTACTGTCTGCAACTGTCCAGCTCTGCTGAAAGCTGAACAGAGAATCCGAGGTTAATTGTTAATTTTTACAGTTAGAGGAGTTGAAAACGTTTTCTTCAGGAACACTGGCAGCCAAGGGCACACTCTGTGCCCACATCCCCCTCCCTACCTTCCTAAGCCAAGTTCTTCTTCACTGTGATAACTTCAAGGTCTCTCCTGCTGGCCAGCAGCTTCCCACCTTAACCCTTCTCTGTCCTGATACTGCTTGAGAAAAAAGTTGACTTACCAGCCTGCATACTTTGAAAAGTTTTCACTTTAGAACAAAAGTCAAGGACACATTATGTTTGGGAGAAATTATGCTTTTGCTTCCACAGGAAAATAAAATTTACATGGATTTTGGTTATTTGAGTTCAATGGATTACAAATACGTTTCATCATTTAAGAGAATTTATCGCAAATTATTATTGGTTCAGATAAGAAAACTGCTGCTAATCTCAAATGCTTCACATTGCTAGAGGTTTTTTTTTATTTTATTTATTTATTTATTTATTTATTTATTTATTTATTTTGGTTTTTCGAGACAAGGTTTCTCTGTGTAGTTTTGCGCCTTTCCTGGAACTCACTTGGTAGCCCAGGCTGGCCTCGAACTCACAGAGATTCGCCTGCCTCTGCCTCCCGAGTGCTGGGACTAAAGGTGTGTGCCACCACCGCCCGGCGCTAGAGGTTTTTATATATTAATGCAAATATAATTTTTGCTATGATATATACATATATCTATATGTTTCTATTCTTGTTTGAAATGTTCTAAACTGCTGGGAAGAAACCACACGATAAAGGACTTTGATGGAAATTTGTGTGTTGTCTGACAAGCAAAAGAAAGTGAAAGACTGGAACAGTGAAAGGAAAGGAAAAAAATAATTTGTCCATTTCTGGCTGATGCAGAAGAGCAAACACAGAGAAAGGCTGACCTGAAGGCACATGGGAAGCTGTAGAAGGCCTGAGGGGATGTGAACTACGCTGAATTTGAAGGGAAACTGTAAGATATATTGGAGATTTCACAATAAGTTAATTCTGGTTGGTTTTCTTCATTTTAAAAATTAGCTGATGATTCTGCTTTTACAATATTTAGGGCATATATTATATCCTAAAGAATTAAAGCCTCAGAAATTAGAAATGAGAAAAGATGGGTTAAAAACTTTGAATGATTTTCAAATGTTATTAGGAAACATTCAATGGTAACGATCTTATTTAAAATTATCTACTGGTGATTTAGAACCTTTGGATGATATTTTAAAAGGAGATAGTGATGCTAATCCACCCAGACAGCTAACTGAAGAAGAAAGGCGGGTCCTCTCACAGGCTGAGAATGCTGTTCAGTACCAGCAGGTACATTATATCCTGCACACGAGACTGACTCCTATGAAGTATTATGGCAAAATTGTTCCTCTTTTATGATTACATCTTCCTGCTTCACCAGTTACAGTATTATATTCATACTACGAAGGTACAGCATGTCTACTGCCAAAGAGTCCAGTTGAATCTGGAAGATATTTTGGCAAATAGCCTGAGATTATTAGTGCGCAATTCACTTGACAAGAAATTGATTGGCTGTTTCAAAATAATGATTCTCGGGCAATTGCTCTTGCTCAATTTTAGGGTCAAATTGATAATCATTATCCTGCTGATCAATTATTACAATTTGCTCAGATGCATTCTTTTATTTTCCCTAAAGTAGTAATGCAAAGTCCAGTTAAAGATGCTGCTTTGGCTTTTACTGATGGTTCATCTAATGGGAAAGCAGCTTATGCGAGAAATGGAAAGGGGTATGTAGTTCAAACTCCTGCCGCAGCTCAGGTGGTCAAATTGAGAGCTGTTGCTATGGTCTTTCAAGTTCTGAAAGATAATTCACTTAATTTATATACAAACAGTCATATTTATAGAGCTGTTTAAGTTATAGAAACTGTTTCTTATATTAAAACTACTAATAAGCAAATAAGTATGTTATTTCAATAAATTCAGGATGCCATTCATTTAAGAAAATTGCCATACTTTGTGGGACATATTAGAGCACATTCAAATCTTCCTGGTCCGTTGGCTGAAGGTAATGCTTTAGCTGATGAATTTACTCAGTTGATCACTTTTTCTCAAGCTGAGCTTGCTCAGAGATCACATGCTTTGCATCATCAAAATAGTAAAAGCTTAAGAAAACAATTTGGTTTAACAAGAGAAACTGCTGGTCAAATTGTTAAGAAATGTGCTCTGTGCCCACAGTATTTGCCTGTACCTCATTTTAGAGTAAATCCCCAAGGTCTTCTTCCTAATCATTTATGTCAAATGGATGTCACTATTACAGAGTTTGGGAAATTGACATATGTGCATGGGACAGTTGATACTTATTCAGGATTTTTTTTTTTTTGGTTTTTTGAGACAGGGTTTCTTTGTGTAGCTTTGTGCCTTTCCTGGAACTTGCTTTGTAGACCAGGCTGGCCTCAAACTCACAGAGATCCACCTGCCTCTGCCTCCTGAGTGCTGGGACTAAAGGCATGCGCCACTACCGCCCGGCTTATTCAGGATTTTTAATGGCTTCTGCTCAAACTGGTGAAGCTACTAAGCATATAATTGCTCATTGACTGAAATGTTTCTCCTATATGAGGATATCAAAAGTTATTAAAATTGATAATGGATCTGGATATGTTAGTAAAGCTTTTTATCAATTTTGTTCTCAATGGCAAATTGAACATAAAACAGGTATTCCTTATAATCCTCAAGGATTGAAAGAGTTCATGGCAGCCTCAAAATACATCTTCAACAATTAAAAAAAGGGGGAATTAGCCGGGCGGTGGTGGCGCACGCCTTTAGTCTTAGCACTCGGGAGGCAGAGCCAGGCGGATCTCTGTGAGTTCAAGGCCAGCCTGGGCTACCAAGTGAGTTCCAGGAGAGGCGCAAAGCTACACAGAGAAACCCTGTCTCGGAAAACCAAAAAAAGCCGGGCGGTGGTGGCACACGCCTTTAATCCCAGCACTTGGGAGGCAGAGGCAGGCGGATCTCAGTGAGTTCGAGGCCAGCCTGGTCTCCAAAGCGAGTTCCAGGAAAGGCGCAAAGCTACACAGAGAAACCCTGTCTCGAAAAACCAAAAAAAAAAAAAAAAGGGGGGGGGAGAATTATACCCTCAGTCATCACATACTCCTTTAAATCATGCCTTATTTGTTTTAAAATTTTTAAAATGTGGATGCTGCTGGAAAATCTGCAGCTGATCGATTTTGGCATGAAGGCACCACCACAAAATTTGCTTAAGTCAAGTGGAAAGATCCTTGTACTGGTTTATGGAAGGACCCTGACCCTGTTTAATATGGGGGTAAGGACATGTTTGTGTTTTTTCACAGGACGAAATTGAAGCTCCTTGGTTGCCTGAAAGATTGGTGTGGTGTGTGGAGCAGAGAGATGCTGGTCCTGATGTTGCTGATGACCATCCAGAGACACCAGAATGAGACCTATTAGGCCTATGTTCCTGATCCACCGATTTTACATCCCGCAACTTGGGAAGGAAAAGAAATTGTGGTCCCAATTAATGATACTAGGTGTTTAGACTGACCTGTCACCCAAGAGTTCCAGATTGCTCACAGTTTTTCTTATACTGGATGTGGTAAAGGGGTTCCTGTATGTTTTGCAAAAGTATATTACTTTGGAGGGATGGCTTGGAGTGTCTCCAAAACAAGCATTGGGGCATGATAAACAACGTACACATTATACAAAGTTATTGCTTCCTCAGGGTAATTGGATAAGTAATATTTCACCCCCTGAGTGATTTCCTCCATGCACAAAAGAAATGCAAGTATCTGACAAGACTTCGTCATGGAGACGATGTACTGGCGTTGCCTGGCATTGCTCCTTCCTTCCTCCCTCCCTTCCTTTCTTTTCTTTCTTTTGTTTTGTTTTGTTTTTCAAGACAGGGTTTCTCTGTGTAGTTTTGGTCCCTGTCCTGGATCTCACTCTGTAGACCAGGCTGGCCTCGAACTTACAGAGATCCACCTGCCTCTGCCTCTGAGTGCTGGGACTAAAGGTGTGCAACACTGTTGCCCAGGCTGGCATTATTTCTTTAAAGTATCACATCACAGGGACACAGCAGTATATTCTTGATTGGCCGGGAAATCAGGATGATTATAGTGACTCTTATCCTGTGTCTACAGCAGAAACTTGGGACGAAGGACTGTCAGCTGGAATTTGGTATTCCAGTACTGGATCTCCACAAACTTATGTTTGGAAACTTGCTGCCACCATGGGAACAGTGGCAAGACATTCCAGTCGCTTGAAACCTGTTTGTCCTTTGAAAGGAACTGTTTTAGCTTGTGTTAAAATGCTCTATGTTCTTTTAGTTCATGAAGCAAATATTTCTATGAATGGTTCTATGTTTAATGTATCATGTCTTAATTGCATTTTGACTAATTATATTTCTCAAATGGATAATCATCCTCGTGTAGTAGTGTTAAAACAACCTTCTTTTGTAATATTTCCAGTATATATGAGTGATCCATGGTTTGATGATAAAGGGTTATAAGTGATTGAAGAAATCAAGAAAGCTTTAAGCAGACAGAAAGGTGTTGCTGGATGAGTTATAGCAGGAACTGCAGCCCTTGTTACTATCCTGCTACTACTACTGTTGCTTCAATGCCTTTGTCTCAATCCTTCCAGACAGCAGGGTTTGTTAATCAATTGTCTACAAATGTTTCTATGACATTAGAGATTTAAGAAGATATAGATGTGAAAATGGAACATAAATTGAATGCTTTGTATGGTGTGGTACAATTTCTGGGAGATGAGCTCCAAGCCTGAAAACTAGAGTACATTTGAAATGTCATGCTGATTATGAATGGATTTGTGTTACATCTTCTGTGTATAATGAAAGTGCTATTGGATGGGAAAGAGTTAAGGCACATATTAAAGGAATTTGGCATGATTCTAATGAATCCTTAGATTTGGCTAAATTACATGAAGAGATTATAGAAATGGAAAAGGCTAAATTGGATTTTGATGCAGTTAAAACAGCTGAAGATATTTTAGAACAGTTTAAAAGGGCTATCCCTTCATGGTCATCATTTATGTTGCTCTTAAGTAGTGTTGTAGTTATTGGAGCACGTGTCTTAGTAGACATAATCTCTTTGCCTATGATTTTCAAGCTGATTATGAACTCATTATGGAGATTGGGCTCAGAACTCCATGGAGTGAAACTCCGCACATTCCTGACTTGACACCAGAGGCTGGTAGCCAAAGATGGTTAAGTTTTCTTTGCCTCCTTTCAACCTAAGATAGAACATGAATGAGGGAATTCATGCTCCCATGACGGGTAAGATAGGAGTGTGGTAAGGAACAACCTAAGACAGGCACAGTCATCTGAGAGACCCAGTGGAGTCTTAAAATAAATAAAAAAGGAGGAATTGTGGGAGTCCACAAGTGACTCAGTTTCCCAGTTTGAATCTGAAGTCTATTCTGAGTCAATAGAGTTCAGACTTACTTGCTCCAGGGCTGTGAGAAAGTCCTGATTAGCCCAGAGGAAGGAACACATTCTCTAGCTAGATGCCAGCTGCTGATGCCAGCTGCTGACGCCAGCTGGAGGTACACTGAGATAGAAAATGAAACTGCCTGCTGCTTGAGAGAAGGACAGGATAGACAGTGGTTGAATGCTTGTGCTGTGCATTGTTCTACCTCTGTCCTTCAAAACTGTACATAAGCTGGCTGTGAAATAAACTTGGGGCTGTCCGGCATTGACTGGCAGTCCTCTCAACTTGTCTTAATTGTCTCTACAATCCTCAAGCCTCCACCCAGATGCCCAGTGGACTCGTAGGCAGGCTCTGACAGTGTACATATTTTAATCATCCAAATCCTGAGAAATGAAACACATACATCTGCCAAATTTCACTTCTTTGTATACTTTTAGGATTGCTTCCTGCAGATAATGGAGTTTGGTTTAGAAAGAACAAGTAGGACATTTGTTTTTTTACAATTTCCTTAGCTTGTTGCCAAGTGATGTAAAAGTACTTTTTCAAACCTTTGCTGTTTACATTGTGTTTCTTATGAAATTCTGAGACTTCTAGCATGTTACCTATTAATAATTGATCAATCTCATCATTACCTTGTGCTAGAGGACCTGGCAGATCCATATAGGATCCGATATGTGTTATATATATAGGATGTTCCCTATTTATAATGAGCTGTAATATATAAATAATGAATTTAATTATGTGTTATCAGGAATAAATTGAGCAGTTTCAATATGTAAAACAATTATTTCTGTGTATTGAGAGTCAGTAACTATATTGAGAAGTTCTATGAAGTCCAATAGTACCATAAGAATGTGTACAGTTCTGACTTTTGTACAGAATTGTAAGGGCTTTGAACCACTTTACTTAATCTCCTGATTTGTATCTTGCCTTTCTGGATTTATTTGCATCAGTATACAATGTTGGAACTCCAGAAATTGTTTTTTGCCATATAATGTGAGGAAGGACCCATTCAGTTTTTTTCAAAATGAATTCTCTTCTCTTGCTTTTGGGATAACAGTTGTTAATCTCTCCCAAAGAGTTACTGCAGGCTCTTTTCAGTATTCATTATCTTTTCATAAAGAGTAGATTTCCTCATTAGATACTACAATTTCTGCTGGGTTCATTCCTGTAAACTGATGAAATCTTAATTTTCCTTTTAGAATCAAATCAGAGATCTTTTCTACATAAGTCTTTAACTTCTTACTTGATATATGTGGTATAAATATCCACTCCAATATAATATCTTCCCTCTGCATCAAAATCCCTGTGGGGGAGTATCTGGAGGGGAGTATGACCAGAATGCAGTTAAGTTCTGGATTCACACGATCCACATGTGCCTCTCCTATTTTCTTTTCTACTAGAGCCAATTCCTTCTCAGCTTCAGCTGATAATTCTCTTGGACTATTTAAGTCCTTGTCCCCTTTTAGGGTATTAGCCACATTTACTAGTCCATCTTTAGGTATTCCAATGGTGTTCTGTAAGTTGGAAATGCTTCCTAACAATGTTTGAAAGTCATTAAGAGTCCACAATCAATCTCTTCTGAGTTGTACCTTTTGGGGTCTAATTTTTTGGGATCTATCTTATATCCTAAGTAATTAAAAGAATTTACTCTTTGTATTTTTTCAGAAGCAATTTGTAGTCCCCAGCGAGGCAAAACTTTCTTTACTTCTTCAAACATGTTTTCTACAGTACCTAACTGTGGATCAGCTGATAAGATATTATCCATATAATGGTAGATTATAGATTGTGGAAATTTTGCACAAATTATTTCCAACAGTTTTTGCACAAAAACATTGGCACAGGGTAGGGCTATTTACCATTCCCTGTGGGAGTACCTTCCATTGATATCTATTAACTGGCTGAGAATTATTTTAAGTATGCACTGTGAAAGCAAATCTTTCCCTGTCCTTTCCTTGTAGAGGTATAGTGAAGAAACAGTCTTTTTGTTTTGTTTTGTTTTGTTTTTCAAGACAGGGTTTCCCTGTGTAGCTTTGTGCCTTTCCTGGCACTCACTCTGTAGCCCAGGCTGGCCTCGAACTCACAGAAATCCACCTGGCTCTGCCTCCCGAGTGCTGGGATTAAAGGCGTGCGCCACCACCGCCGGGCTACAACTTCTTCTTATATGACCTGGTTACCACAGTTAAAACATTTGATACTTTGATGTCTCCTTCCACCTTTGGAAATAACTTCTCCTATCCAAGCCTCATCACCATAGTTAGGAGACTCAATATTGTTTGTGTATTGGATCCATTGTTCCATAGGTGCTGATCTGATCTTTAAAGTTGTAAGTATTCTTCTGCATTCTGTATTAGCATTATCAAAAGCCAAAGATTGAGTTAATACTTGTCTTAATTCTTGGTCTGATATAGTATTGTTTATAGCCTTGGTCAGTCTTTGTAAAAAATCAGTAAAGGGTTTTTGTTTTTTTTTCAAGACAGGGTTTCTCTGTAAAGAAAAATTTTATTAATTTGTTTATTTATTAATCAGTTTAAGGCATAAAATTATCAAGTAATTTTCCCTCCGATGGAATCCTTGAGAGCTGGCCCTAACAGTCCTAGGTGTTCCCGAAGTCCCAGTTCTCGCGATGGTTTTGGGGTGTAGTAGCGAGTTCGGCCAGCAGGTGTCGCAGGTATAGCGACAGAACAGGTCTGGTGTGGGCTGACTCAGCTCCCTGAATGGGCTGCTGCGAATCACTCACTCACCCAGGCAAAGCCTACCTGGGCAGAGCTGCCCGGATCACAACTGAGGCAGTACGCAGAACAACGGTGGCGGCCGTGCACAGAATGGGGATGTGGCAGCAGGGGAGCCAGGCTGCCAGGAGGGCGTGCTCTCGAGGGTGGTGGCCCAGGTTGTCCCGGAATCGGCAGCAGCTACACCGAACGGTTTTAAAAGTAAAGGAACAGTCTGCTGGTAGTCTCTAACCAGGCTGGGGACTGTGGCCCGGTCCAGCCGCCTCAAGCACAGAGCTAGAAAGGCTCCTATCGTGGGTACCTTTCTCTCTGACGCGGTTCTCTATCCACTGCAGAATGCGTGTGCTTCTGGCAGTGGACACAAGAACTGCTGCCACGTGAGCCACCAGGCCTGGGCAAGAGCTGCCTGGCTTATAGGCTCCCAGCATGGCCGCTGTATGCAGGCGGTCACTTGAGCCCATGACCCCTCTCCCTTTCAAGAGGTCAAGTACAATGGCAAGAAGCACCACCTCCTTCGGGCGCTATAGCTCAAGGTCATGGGTGGAGCAAATGCCAGTTCATGGGGGGAGCAAAGAGGCAGGGAGAGAGGCTGAGAGGGTAAAGTGGTTTCTGCGAGGGTCTGAAGACCTGAGTTCAATCCCAGGGCACAAGTGAAGAGCTGGATACAGAAGTACACATCTGTAATCCCAGCACTGTGTGCAGAGAGCTGAACCTGCCAGAAGCTCACAAGTCACACGCTACTTTGATGCGGTGGGAGTGGTGACCGACACGTGGGTTATCCTGGCCATGCACCAGGCCCTGGGCGTGGTGATGCACACCTGTTATCTCAGATTCAGGAAGATAAGTTCAAGGGCATCCTTAGCTACATAATGAGTTTGAGGCTAGCCTGGGCTACATGAGATCCTGTCTCAGTAAAAACAAAACAACAACAACAAAATAAGAGAACACATGAGCCTTAGCATGGAACCTGTTCCACCCCAGGCCAGTGTCCTTTGGCCCCTGCCCCAGGAATGTGCTGTCCTAGGCACAAATGACCTGGTTTTCGTACAGCGGGCAAAGGCTCAGGGTGGCTCAGGTGGCCTGCCCAGGAAGACAACACAGTGGCTGGCTTCAGGGGACTTTGACCAGGAGGACATGGGGCTCCCGTCCCTCCATAACGAGATGCAGGTGTCTGGAACTCCAGAAAACCTCTCCTGATGCTTCTGTGTGGTCCCAGCTTCCAGAGTGTCCCAAGAAAGTGGCATACAGGCAGCATGCCAGACCAGCAGAGGGGGCTCTGAGTCACCAAGCCCCCCACACTGCCATGGTAGTCTGTCCTGAGAGCAACATCAGCAGGTGATGGGGACAGCATGTCACGGCCAGCACAGGTCACATTCTCTCATTGCCACACTCAGGACCTGGATTTCCAAATCAGATATAACAGTTACAAATTTGTTTTTATTGTTGCTGTTGCTGCTTTGAGACAAGGTCTCAGGAGTCTGGGCTCTGACTTTTTCTTCTCTTTGGCTTATTGCAGAGGAGGGCCTTGGCACAGGGCGAGATTCTGGGGAGGAGCTTCCTCCCCACTGGAGTACTGGGTGTGCCCAGCCCCGGCCCTGCAGGCTGACAGGCTTCCCTCCCTCCTCCCCTCCTCCCTCCCTCCTCCCCTCCTTCCTTTTCTCCTTTTGATCATTCTTTGTGACCCACAGAGTTTAATTAGGGTCTTTACAGGAACATGGCAGCTGTCCCAGGGGTATGCCACTGGGGATAATGCCTCTCCCTCCAGCCGCCGCAAACTGCCTAGAGACCTCAGGTCCCCTGGGCCTCCTTGGGCCCTCTCTTTGTGCTCATCCTGGTAGGGAGATTTTGTGTGTGCACATGGAGGCAAGAGGTCATATAGGGCCTTCCTCTATTGATCCCCACATCAGTTTTTGAGGCAGAGGCTCTCTCTGAGCCTAGAGCACTCCCCTTGTCTGGGCTGACGGGCTAGTGAGCCCCATGGACCCTTGGGTCTCCACCCCTAGTGCTGGTGTTAGAGCCTTGCACAGCCATACGTGGCTGCTTGTGTAGGTTCTGGGGATTCAAACTCAGGGCCTCACACTTGTGGGGGCACTGTCCCTATTGAGGTGTCTCCCCATACCTGCCCCTTGGGGAGTTTTGCTCCACGGTTGGTTGGAGGCCCTCTGAGTACCCCAGGGTTATGACCCCGGCTTTGGGGTGGTCTATGGTTTCTCTCAGCCTGGACTGGAGGTTAGATAAAAGCCAGCATTCCTTGGGAACTTGTGAAGCTGGGTCCCCTCTACGGAAAGGAGTCATTTCCCTATGGCTGGCAGTAGGGACATATGGCTACTCTGTCCAGCTCACCGGCTTCCTGCCCCAAGGGCGGGATCAGAATATTAACATTTCTGTTTGGATTATTATAAAAAGAGGTGAGTTATGGGAGCAAGTGGAGGAACAAGACTGAATTCTCGAGGCTGCTTCAAGCTGGCAGGGGGCAAAGTGGGGAAGGCGGGAGTGAAGAAGTATTGTTTGCTGTCTTCATGGTTTTTACCCTAACCTAGCCCTCCAGCCTGTCCTGGGAACAGAGAGCACAGGTCGACGTATTCTCCATAGCTGCTTCAAGCTGAGCTGGGGAGCAGGTGTCCAGGACCAAGGCAACGGGGCATTTATCATAGAGGAATTTATTGTAGAGGAAGAAAATAGTTACATTTTGCTGCACTGGCCCACCATAAGCCTTCTGCAGGTCCATGTCTCACAGACTGAAGTCAGCAGCCAGTGCCTGGATATGTCAGTCAGCCAGACAGAAGTCCACTGAAACAGATGCAGGCTGAGACGGGAGTTACAATTCATGAAGTTATTTGGACCCTTCAGGCCTGTAGCTTTGGAGACCAGGAGAGAAACGCGCTCCGCAGGAATAGGCATGTGAGAAAGACTCCTGAGCTGGAATCTGAAGAGCAGCTGCAGACTCACACCTGCAGGTTAAAAACCTGAGCTTGTGACCCAAATAGTATCAGAACTGCGTTAATGTTAAGATCTGAAATCTTAAGCATCTGCTGCTACCCTGTCCCGGCATAGGAACGTGCTGTCCCCACCTACCCGAGCAGCCGCTAAGGAAGGGGACCAGGCCGCAACTGAACCTCCACCCTGCCCATGCTGCCCCTAGTAAAGATGGCAGTGAGGTCACACGACCTGTCTGTTTCGACCTTAGCCAAAATGGTGGCTTGATCCCGTGGTTGCCCTTATTTAAGATGGCACTGCCTGATCTCGTGGTTGCCCCTATCAATTTAGGCGCCTGACCACGTGTTCATATTGGTTTTTTGGTTTTTTTGTTCTTTTTTTTTTCTTTTTTTGTCCCAAAATAAATTGAGCAGATAAGGAACAGATAAATTGAAGCGTTTAAAAGTCAGGCAGAAAGAGGTTAATGTGGTCATCTCTCAGGTCCCAGCAGCAGCAGCAGCAGAGAAAAGGCTGCCCGGGAGGGAGGGGTGGGGGCTCCAAGTGGTGGCAAGAAGCTGGGCTGCCGGAGGGGCAAGGCCTGGGTGGCGGTGGGGCAGAACTAGTCAGGTGGCCGGATCTTTGTGTGGGCAGTTCGTGGACTGCTGGGGCTCAGGGCTGCGCACCTAAGTCCCGCGGGCTGAACAGGAGGTCCCGGCAACACAGTCAAGGCGGCAGAGGGAAAGATGTAAGAGAGAATTACAGACAAGGGGAATCAGTAGCAGGGACGGGCAGAGAGTGAGCTTTTCCTGGTGGGCACGGTGCGGAAAGGGACCCGGGACAGGAGATGGGGAGGGAGAGGGAGGGAGGGAGGAGGGTGCTCACCTCCTGGGAGGAAAAGCTGAAGGGTGAGAGAGGGGCGAGTTTTTCCTCTGGAAGAGGCGTCTCCATGAGGACGCAGGGCGGCCCCAAGGGGCGGGCTCAGGACATCAACACCTGCTTGTCACTCAGTCCAAGGCCCACTCGCCTCTGGGGACAAGGCCGGGGTCTGTTCTCTTCTTACGGGTGTTTCTACAGAACCCACAACAGAGGACACAGGCTGGCAGGGGTGTCCCGTGTGCCCGTGGAGTGGTCACACTTCCCTCCCACAGAAGCTCCGAGCAAGCAAGGCCGCCCTGTGAAGCAGATGGAGGGACCACACCACAGCAACGAACAGGACTTAAAATCAGAAACCAGCAAAACAGGGCTTCTGGGAGAGAGGGGTGGGCAGACAACAGAGGGACCGACCCTCTGCGGGAGGCGACAGCCAGGGGTGGGGGGTGGGGGGGTGACTCAGCCCCACAGGCTTGAGGGCCCAAACCGGTAATAAGATACTTTCTGAGGCCAACCTGGGTCTGCCTAAGGGCCTTAGCAACAGCAGCTGAGACATGGTCTGGAGATGCCCTGGACCAATGGGAGGCAGCCATGTCACACCAGCAGAGGCATCTTCACCAGACCTGCCCCGGGGTGGGGGTGGGGGGGGATGGGGATGGGGGGGATGGGGATGGTGAGGGGTGAGGGGTGGGGGGCAGTGGGGGGATGGGGGTGGGGTGGGGTGAGGGGTGGGGGATGGGGTGGTAAGGGGTGGGGGGTGGTGAGGGGTGGGAGGGAGTGGGGTGGATGGGAGTGGTGAGAGGTGGGGGAGTGGGAGATGGGGTAGTAAGGGGTGGAGGGTGGTGGGGGTGGTGGGGGGTGGGGGGGGGGTGGGGGGGGGTGGTGGAGGTGGTGGTGGTGGGGGTGAGGGGTGGGGGATGGTGGGGGGGTGGGGGGTGGGGGGTGGGGTAGTAAGGGGTGGAGGGTGGTAGGGATGGGGATGGTAGGGGGTGGGGTGGTGGGTGGTGGTAAGGGGTGGTGGGGGTGGCAGGTGGAGGGTGGGGGGTGGGGGTGGGATGGTGGGGGTGGGGGTGGGATGGTGGGGGGTGGGGGGTGGGGGTGGGATGGTGGGGGTGGGATGGTGGGGGGTGGGGGGTGGGGGTGGGATGGTGGGGGTGAGGGGTGGGGGTGGGATGGTGGGGGGTGGGGGCGGGATGGTGGGGGGTGGGGGGTGGGGGTGGGATGGTGGGGGTGGGGGTGGGATGGTGGGGGGTGGGGGGT
Organism: Peromyscus eremicus; assembly: GCF_949786415.1. NCBI lineage: Eukaryota > Metazoa > Chordata > Mammalia > Rodentia > Cricetidae > Peromyscus > Peromyscus eremicus. The sequence goes on from NC_081433.1 coordinate 60,974,261, forward strand.
GGGGGGTATGGGGTGGTGGGGGGTGGGGGTGGGGTGGTGGGGGTGGGGGTACCAGGCGTGCCTCGTCCGGAATAAACTGACCTTGTTTCCACATCCCCCCCCCCCCGCTGTGTCATTGACCCTGCGCCTCCTTGGCCCCCAGAGGGAAGCACAGCGCAGGGCGCTGACGCGGTGGGGAGGAGCTTCCTTTAGTGGAGGTGATGCGGAGAAGGAAGTCTAGACCGCGCACAACCAGGTGTGCGGCGGGCACAGGCCCGGGTGGGTCCCCTCCTCTGCGCCCTCCCTCACCTCGTGCTGGGGACATGTGTCCCTTCGGCCAAGGGCTCTCATCGGTGCCTCAGTGTCCTTGTTTGTCAGCTGCGATGAACAGGATCAAAGGGTTCCCGCGTCGCAGGTTCTGGGCTGTAGGTATGCAGTCCGCGCTTAATGGAGGAGGATAAATACATGATCGGCCCGCCCTAGTGTGAGCTTGGAAGTAAACGTTCTCTTCTTACAGGAAGGGAAACTGAGGCTGGGAAGGGTGAAGGGGCACACTCCCGTTGCCCCCTTGAGCACTGGAGGCCGCGCTGGCTCAAGACCAGGTAGGGGGAGAGTCCTGGAGGATAACGGGCGTGGCCAGGCAAGGGGGCGGGGCGAATGGGTAGGGCAGGGCGATGCTGGGGCGGGGCCTAGATGGGGGCCAGGTAGCCCCGCCTAGCATTTCAGCGGGGGGCGGGGCGCGGGGCGCGGGGGCGGGGTCTAGAGTTCAGAAGGGGGAAGTGCTGGAGGGCGTGGCCTGAGCCAGGCACAGCCAGGTCGTGGGTGGGGACGTGGACAGTGGCCAAGGGGCTTTGGAAGGCTCAGGGCGGGGTGCACTGGGGGTACATGAGGACACGTGACCTGAGCCTGGTGGGCTCCAGGATGGGCGTGGCTTGGTAGTCTGAGGAGTCTGGAGCCTACGGGGTCTGAGAAAGGCTCGGGGGCGTGGCGGCGCTCGGAGGCGTGGCGGCGCTCGGGGGCGTGGCTCGGAGCGTCCCCTGTCCCAGGCAGGCCTTGGGGGTGGGGCTTTGGAAGGCTCGGGGGCGGGGCTATGTAGGGGTGCGGCTTCTAAGGGGCGTGGCCTGGAAAATGGCTTGGCCAGGGCGCTTGGTCAAGGACGTAGCCGTGCGCTCGGGGCTCGGCGGAACCGCGGGCCGGCGGCGCAGGGGCGCGCACACGGCTCGGGGGCGTGGCCGGGGCGTGGCCGCGCAAGCCCAGCGTTCGGGGGCGGGGCCGGGGCCGGGCGGGGCTCGCTGGCGGGTCGGTGTCCGCTCCAGTCGCCGCCGCCGCGGTCCTAGTGAGCGCGTCCCGCCATGGAGCAGCCGCGGAAGGCGGTGGTGGTGACCGGTAGGTGAGGCCGGGCCGGGGGCGGCGGGGCAGGTGCTCGCGGTTGCCACAACTTTGCAGTTGTCGCCTCCCGCGACAGCACCGTTCGGCCCTGGTGACCTGCAGAGTCCGAGGTCCTGCGGCCCGGAGTTCGGGACGCGTGGGGACTGGGGTGCAGAGAGGTCCCCTGGCGCGCTGCAGCCCCTCCCCGCACCTCCAGAGCTCCGGCTTGTCCCCACCCCGTGACTCCGGGGACAAAGGCGGGTTTACAGCCAGGAAAAGTCCGGGTGACACATGGTCCACTCAGAACCCTGCATTGTTGGGGGGCCTGCAACCCGGGTTGGCGCAGGTGGAGGGTCAGCCTGCGTCAGCCTGACCCCAGAATGACCCGGGGACTCCTGAGCCCCGCTCCTGCTGTCGCCAACACCCCCGGAAGCTAACTGTACTTATTTCCTGAGACCGGCCTGGGGCCACTGGTGGAGTCAACTCCGCCAGGCCCGGAGGAGGGCACTCAGGTTAACCTCTGCCGGAGAGGCCGCGGGGAGCGAGCTGGGAAACTCCTACAGGTGTGTTGTAACTCAGGAAGGTTGTGGCTGGAAACTGCAGGGAGCGGCTCCCCTGCTGGGCAGGTGTGCGTAGCTGTGCCCCGATCCCTGGGAGCACTGGGGGGCGGGTATTTGCTGGTTTATTGAGAGTCATTCCATCGCTCTGTCCCTCCGACCTGGAACTTACTCTGGGATCCAGGCTGGCTACACTCAGGGTGATTGTTTAGCTGAGCAGTGTGTGCCACCATGACGAGGGGCCCCAGGACGTGGCCTCTACCTGCTGGCCTGAGGTATGGCGGCCATTTCTTAACATTGGCAGCAGGTGGGCCCCTTATCACCTGAGTTACACTAACCCAGGTTCTTTGAAGGTGAGCGCGCGTGTGTGCGCGTGCGCGCGCCTGAGCATGTGGTGGTCAGAGGTCAACCTTAGGTGTCACTCAGGCTCCGTCCACTTGGGTTTTTGAAAAGTGTCTCTCATTTGGGAGCAACTTAGGAGATATTTCTCAACCTGTGGGTCATGACCCCTTTGGGGGTGTCAAACGTCCCTTTCTGAGGGTTCGTCTAAGACCATTGGAAAACACAGATATTTACATTACGACCCCAAATAGTAGCACTCTTATAGTTAATAAGTTGGAACAAAATAATTTTATGGTTGGGGGTCACCACACCATGAGGAGCGTTAGGAAGGTTGAGAACACTGCCCTAAAGCTTGCCGGTTAGGCCAGACTGGTCATTGAGCCCCGAGGATCTGTCTGCCTGTCTCTACTTTCCCAGCCCTGGGGTACAAGTGGGTGTCACCACACTGCGCTTGTGAACTCAGGTCCTTGTGTAACAAACATTTTACTCACTGAGGTATTTTTCTGGTTCTCTTTATTTTGAAACAGGGTCTCATGTCGCCTGGGCTGGCCTGAAACTCAGTTCTCTTGCCTCAGCCTCCAGACACTAGGTCTGAGGTGTGGGCCACGGCTCAGTTGTCTTGGCTTCCTTTTTGTTTTCTCAGTGTGACTGGAACAGGGAAGACCAGCCTACCAAGGGTGGATTTAACCCCAGCGTGTTCTCTCTCTTGCTGTGTACCCTCAGCAAGTCTGCTTCCCCTCTCTGCTTCAATCCTGTCTTCAGAGGGAAAGAAACCAAATGGCACAAAGCCTCAGGAGTCTGTCTTGGTCAGAGATAGGGCCTGGAGGGCGAAGTGGCAGGGAGTAGGCGGGTGTCCAGATAGTCTGGCCTGGAGACATACCCACCCCGCCCCGCCCTGTGAGCTAGTCCTCAGTGCGGACTCATGGCAGCCCACGGTCCCGAGGTCCCAGAGTTGGAAGACAGCAACTCAGTGATAAAATAACCATAGTTGACATCCTGGCTGGAGAAGGAAGTAGCGACCAGAGAGGCCCGTTTCCTGTGGGTCCTACCAGGTGGGACCTGGGAGCCAGGGACACGGGGGCCAGGCTTGGCAGCCTGTGCCTGTCATCCCAGCACTCGGCAGGTGGAGGTCGAAGGGTGTCAGCCTGGAATCCATAGCTGGGCCGGACTGGGAAGGGTGGGGTGATAGACTAGTGTGGGGCTGTGGGGGGGGGGGAGACTTCAGAACGCTGAGGTGGGAAGAGAGTAACGTCTCTTTTCCTGTTTTCAGGGTTTGGCCCTTTTGGGGAGCACACTGTGAACGCCAGCTGGATCGCTGTCCAGGTAACTGAACTGGGGGAGAAGCCTAGCCCAGAGCCGAGTGTGTTTCCACGTGTTTAAATACAGTTTAGACATCTCGGATTCCAACCAATCCAGCTTATGTTTGTTGAGCCTTTTTCCACTTTTTGTTGCTGTTTTGTTTTGTTTTTAGCCTGGTTGTAATTGTATAGCCCAGGCTAACTTCAAACTCATGATCCTCCTGCCTCAGCCTCTTGAGTACTAGAACCATGCCTGGCTGGAAGCCTTTTCCGTCGGGCTGGTGCTGTGGCACAGGCCTTTAATCCCAGCACTTAGGAGGCAGAGGCAAGCAGATCTCCATGAGTTCGAGGCCAACCTGGTCTACATAATGCGTTCTAGGACAGCCAGGGCTACATAGTGAGACCCTGGGTAAAAAAACAAACAAAACTACCTTGAGAAAGGCCTGTGTGTCCCAGCCCATGCTGCCAAGGCTGGAGAGCAGATGGGCGTATTGGGCGAGGGCTTAGCCTCTTAGGAAGGAGGGGACTGACCCTCAGCTTCTGCCCTGGGAGCCTCAGGAGGGTGTCTCTTCCCAGAGCCCGATCCAAGGAGTGACTCCACTAACCTGTGTTTCCTTGCCAGATGGGACATTCAGACAGACAGGCTCGGGAACAATTGAGTGGGGAGAGACAGACGTTTGGTTCTTAGATAAATCAGCTGGCAGAGACGGCAGCCGGACCCGGATTAATTTTAGCCCATTAGCTGTGTGATTTAAGGGTTCCCTCTTCCCACCCAAGACTCCCACGTCCCCCGCCACCAGCTCGTCACCTCCCCACCTCAGAAGTCTCAGTCGCTCCCTTTGCTTCCCACCTGCGCTCTGCCAGCCGCATGGAAGACTCCAGGATCCCGGGGACCTTGCAGATGGGAGTGTGGCCGGGGCCCCTGCTTGCACACCCGCTCCCCAGAGCCCCAGACAAAAAGGTCCAGTGTGTGTCTGAAGACTTGTGTGTCTGGCTTTGTGTGAGTTGCAGACAGGGAGGCTTCACGGGCTGAGTGGACACAAAGCCAGTGTCTGGATTCCTGGGCCCCAGACACCACCATCTGCATGTAAATAGGGAAGAAATCAATTCAACAATCTTTGGGAATTCCCTTAGAGCTTTGGGGCTCCGAGGGGAAACCTCCGTTTTGTACAGACACCCTGACTGTTTCTCATCTTATTCCTTTAAAAAATGTCATTTATTTATGCATCTGTCTATTGTGTGCATAGAAGGGCACACACAGGGGTAAGAGGGCACTGTGTGTGTCCCCAGGGTTGAACCTGGCTTACCAGGCTTGGCCCAAGCTCTGTTACCTGTCAAGCCAGACCTTACTGTCCCCACTCCCCACTCCCCCCCCACCTCTTTTTTTGTTTTTTAAAGTTTTGAGACAGGGTCTCACCCTAGCTAACTTCGAACTCATCCTCCTGCCTCAGCTTCCCCAGTGCTGGATGACAGGTGTGTACCACTATGCCTGGCTCTTTTGACTGACTGATTCATCGATCAATTTTCAAACAGAACCTCACTCTGCAGTCTTGGCTAGCCTCAAACTCAATGTGATTCTCCTGCCTCAGTTTCCCAAGTGTGGGGATCACAGAGGGCACCTCAGTCCCAGCTTTCTCTTCATTCCTCACCCCCAGGTCTCTGCGTGGAGACTCAGGTGGATGTCAAGGGCCAGGAAGCCTCTGGCTTGCTACTGCGACGTCTGTGCCAGAGCGGGCCTCGGTGACAGCCTGAAATGATTACTACCACCATGAGTCTAGACAGACCCTCCAAGGAATCGTGCCAGCAAACAAAGGGGGCTCTGTGTGGGGTCAAGGGACTCGCCAGATGCAGCCTGCAGCCATGCCCAATTTTGTGACTTTTGAGTCTTTTCAGGTAGATGATTGGGGACAATGCCACAGCTGCACCCTCCTGCCTGGTGCTTTCCGGGGTGCTGAGCACTGAGCCAGGATGCAGGGAGTGGGATTTGGGATTCACGCCCCCTCCCAGGAGGGCTGGAACCAGGTGTCAGGGGCAAAAGGCGGTCAGGTGAAGAGTGACACGTCTGTCAGAAAGTGTGTCAGTGCCGAAGGGCTGCGTCTCCCGGTGGACGCTCACGGCCTTCACGGGGACATTAAACACCCGCTTGTACCCACCAATTTTCTGGGTGAAGCCCTCTGCTACAAACTGCTCATCCTGGCCACATAGGAGTCCCTGCCACCCGAGGGGCTGGGAAGGAACTGAGGACAAGTGCATAGCCAGAGACCAGCTATTGATGTGTGTGAGTGTGTGTGCGCGCGCACGTGCGCACGCATGTGTGTGTATGTGTGTGTGTGTGAGTGTGTGCGCGCACATGCGTGTGTGTGCATGCACGTGTGTGTGCGTGTGTGTGTGTGTGTGTGTGTGTGTGTGTGCGCGCGCGCGCACGCGCGAGTTTTCTTTAGTCTGTTTTTTGAGACAGGCTTTCTCTATGTATCTCTGGCTGTCCTGGAACTCACTATATAGACTAGGCTGGCCTTGAACTCACAGAGATTCCTGCTGCCTCTGCCTCCTGAATGCTGGGATAAAGGTGTGGGCCACCACACCCAGCATTTTGTTTGGTTTTTGAGACAGGGTCTCAGGTAACCCAGGCTGGCCTCAAACTCACTGTCAGCCAAGGCTGGCCTTGAACTCCTGACTTCTTGGCCTCAGCATTACAAGGGCTGAGGGACGAGCTGACAGGCAGGTACCATCACAAAGGCACAGCCCTGTACTCGTCTGTCCACTCCTTGTGCTCTGTCCCACGTCAGGGAGTCTGCCGTTGGGAGCAGTGTGGAACCTGTGGGGATGGCGTGAGGAGCCTCCAGAGGCCGGGACAGCCATATGTAGCTGTGTTGACAGACCCCTGAGGCCACAGTGTCATCTGGATCTGTCCCCAGGAAGCTCCTCAAAGATAAAGCAGGTTATGGTGAAGATGGCCCGGGCATGGTGGCACACAGCTGCCACCCAGTACTAGGCAGTCAGAGCAGGGGGTCGGGAGTCCCGGGGTGGCATGTGACATAGTGGCATCCTGTATAGAGACAAAAACAGCTATTTCCTAACTTAAATTTAACTTTTTTTTTGACAGTGTCATTCTGTAGCCCAGGCTGCCCCGCCCCCCACCCCCGTTCCCCCATCTCAGTCTCCAGGGCAGGCATGATGGGTGTGTACCAGAACAGCAGGCTTCGGGACCTGAAGTGGTCCCCAGGGCTGGTGTGGTTCGGTGCACGTGCCCTTGGGTGGGGTCCTGTCCTGAGTGACTTCTTGAAGCAGAAGGGTTGTGATGTTAGTGAATGGTGTGGGCTTTTTCTTTTGGTGCCTGAGCCCTGCTTTCACTTCCTGTTTTTCTTTTCTTTTTTCTTTAAAAAAAAATTTATTTAACCTTATTTATTTTTTTATTAAAGATTTATTTATTTATTATGTATACAGCATGTATGACCAGAAGAGGGCACCAGATCTCATTACAGGTGGTTGTGAGGCACCATATGGTTGCTGGGACTTGAACTCAGGACCTCTGGAAGAGCAGTCAGTACTCTTAACCTCTGAGCCATCTCTCCAGCCCTATTTAACTTTATTTTATACGCATTGGTGTGAGGGTGTCAGATGCCTTGGACTGGAGTTACAGACAGTTGTGAGCTGCCATGTGGGTGCTGGGAATTGAACCTGGGTCCTCTGGAAGAGCAGCCAGTGCTCTTAACCGCTGAGCCATTTCTCCAGCCCAGCTTCCGCCTTTTCTAAAATACAGGTTTACACCCTGATTCAGATAAAGCGTGAGTGACTGAGCATTCATCCCTGGGGCTCTGAGGTGAGCACGGAAAGGTCTGGAGTGTCGTTTGTGTGTTTTGTTGCTTTTTTGAGACAGTTTCACTATGTAGCTCTGGCTGTCCTAGAACTCACTATGTAGACCAGGCTGGCCTCGAACTCATAGAGATTCTCCTGCCTCTGCCTCCCGAGTGCTGGGGTTAAATGTGCACCACATCTGCCTTTTTTTCTTTTTTTCTTTTTTCTTTTTTTTTTTTAAAGCAGGGTCTCATGTAGCTCAGGCTGGCCTCCAATTCACTCACTCTGTAGCCCAGGCTGACCTTGAAGTCCTGATCCTCCTGCCTCTACCTCCCTAGTGCGTGGTGGGGGCGCGGTGACAGGCACGTGACACCAGGCCTGTCCTTTCGTTTTGATTTTTTAAATTAGGTTTATTTTAATTATGAATGTGCGTGCATGCCCGTTACGTGGTGTTGTGTGTATACATGAGTTCAAGGACTCCAGATGCCTGAGGCCTGGGATCCCTTGCAGATGTGAGGCACCTCATGTGGGTACAAGGTGCTGGCCTCAGCTCCACTGGAAGAGCAGTGAGCAAGGCCCCTTACCCTCTAAGCCCTCTCCTACCCTTGTTAATTTTTGAGACAAGATCTCACCGTAGCCTAGATATTTCTGGAACTCACTGCAATCCTCTTGCCTTAGCCTCTGAGTGCCGTGACAGACACACCACTTGCTCCACTGGGGGTGGTTTATTTTGCTTTTCTATTTTGTTAACCAGTGAAGTTCAAAAGTCCATCAAATACAGTTGCCGTGGCGACAGCTTGCCCTCTGCCCCTCCCCTGACGTGCACCCAGCAGGTGGCGCACATCCCCTGCTCTGTCTGTTGGGTTTGTAATTCTTTCATGCTTTTTGTTTGAGTTTAGGGTATTTGCAGAGTCAGGCTCTCCTTGAACTCCTAATCCCCCTGCCTCCACCCTCCGAGTGTTTGGGATGACAGGTGTGCACCGTCACACCTGTGCTGGGGATGGGATCCTGGTCTTCACTGCACGCTAGCTGAGCACTCTGCTGAGTTACAAGCACTGTGCCAGCTGAGCTGCCAGCACTCCTAACAGCTGAGCCGCAGCCCCAAACCTTTTTTCTTTAGTTTCTTGTTGTGTGAGACAGAGTCTCATGCTGTAGCCCTGGCTGGCCTGGAATTCATTATGTAGAGAAGGAGGCTGGCCTTAATCTAGCAGCAATCCTCCTGCCTCAGCCTCTCAAGTGTTAAAACAGTCCTCAGTAATATGACAGTAACATCTGGCTTAACCTCCTTTTTTATTTTATTTTATTTTATTTTATTTTTTGGTTTTTCGAGACAGGGTTTCTCTGTGTAGTTTTGTGCCTTTCCTAGAACTTGCTTTGGAGACCAGGCTGGCCTCGAACTCACAGAGATCCGCCTGCCTCTGCCTCCTGAGTGCTGGGACTAAAGGCATGCGCCACCACGCCCGGCTCAACCTCCTTTTTTATAAAGCCCCCTGGCCCCAGTATTTCATTACAACTGCAGAAATAGAGTAATCCTGTTCTGCCCAGATTAGGACCCCCAAAGAGACCACTGGAGACCAAAGATGTCCAGAATGCAGTAGCAAGGTTTACTTCTTAATACATGTGGGAGCCCGTTCTCGGGTTCCTCGTGGCTTTACCCAGCAGGTCCGCATAGAGGATGATTAGGACCACGGGCCTGAGAGCAGGTGTCTGAGATGGTCTGCACTTGGCTGTGCTGGGGGAGGAGGTCTTTTGCTCCACCCCTTGGCATCTATAAAAACCCTGGGGCAGAGACAGTCAGGGCCCGTTGGAATAGGTTCCAGGCCCTCTTAAGGCTATCCTTTATTTTCTATCTGTTTATCTCCGCGATATTCTCTGCAATAAATCCTTCTATCTAATATTTCCTGCTGCTCACACTCAAGAAAACTCTGGGGAACTGTGGGGGTGGTTGGGTAAACATCCCACAAATACAAGCTAGCAGGGAGCCCCCATCCGCAGCACCCGGCTAATCGAGGCACGGAGGAGAGTTCCTCTTTCTAGGGGAGGTTAACTTTTGAAGACAAAAACCAAAAAATTCTTCAGAGAGGAGGGAGTTAGTACGGGTCTATCCTTGATTGGTCCAGTTTTCCTGAGCTTGGACTTTAGCTTATTTTTTGCTCTGTCAGGAGTTTTACAGCCCATCTCCAAAATCTGGTCATGTTATCTCGGGGGAGGGGGCGTCTCATGGTTAGTCACCACCAGATAGTCTGATTTTGTACCTTTTAAAACTTCTGACTTCACCCTGTCTGGGAATGGGGAACTGACTCGGTTCTGGCTATTTTAAGATGTCCCTTTCCTCAGCTCTCCGGGCTTAGGGGGAACTGGGGTGGGGGTCTCTCATTCCGGATCTTTTTCCAGCTCTGCGTGTCTTCCCTGATCTTTCCTGAAGACCCTGGGCTCCAGCAGCCTGGCATTTCCCGGGTGGCCAGCCCTGCAGTGGTCACGGTCACGAGGGAGATACTGCTGGACCGGGGTGTTCAGTGAGTTGGGTGTAATTAATGCTTTTTTTTGAGGGGGATCAGGGTCTCATGGAGCCGAGGCTGCCTTCAGTTTTTTTGTGTAGCTGAGGATGACCTTGAATATCTGGTCCTGCCTCCATCTCCCAAGTGCTGGGGTGGCAGGTGTGCATCTGAAGCCAGGACGTGCCGCCCTTGCGGCCTCCCCACCCTCACACCATGTCTTCTCTCCCAGGAGCTGGAGAAGCTGGGCCTTGGGGACAGCGTGGACCTGCATGTGTATGAAATCCCTGTGGAATACCAGACCGTGCAAAGGCTCATCCCTGCGCTGTGGGAGAAACACAGCCCCCAGGTGAGCAGTTCACAGGGGCACCCTAGGAGATCCGTGCTCCCCAGTCCTTGCTCAGTCCTGTGAGAAGGCATCATGACCAAGCAGCTCATAAATCCCGGGCTGCAGCTGGGGCGAGCTCACAGTTCCAGAGGGTTAGTCCACAATCATCACGGGGCAGAACCCACCCCCAGTGACACACCTCCTCCATCAAGGCCACACCTTCTAATCCTTCCCAAACAGTTCCATGCCCTGGTGACTAAGCATTCAAATCTATGAGCCTGTGGGGCCATTCTTACTCAGACCACAGCGCCTCCGCACAAGGCCACAGCCGCACCTCACCCTTGAACTTTCATGGATTCTTATGGAAGGGAGGGAGATGGCAGTGACTGGGAACTGCATAGACCCTCTCTGCCCTCCATGTGCCAGCCAGGAAGGGTTTGAGCAAGTCACAGTTAAAGTATGAGTGTGTGAGACCCTGATGTCCACACAGCACCACCAAAGAAAGTATTAATACAGAAATGATGACTTTCAAAACACACCTCAAGCCGGGCACAGGGATGGCAGACACCTGTCACCTTGGCAGTCAGGAATTCAGGGAGAGCCTAGACTACATAATAGACTGAGGCCAGCTTGGGCTATATAAGGCCCTATCTCAAAAGCAAAACAAAAACCTGCCTTGGGCCCCCCACACACACACACATAGGGTTTCTCTGTGTAGCCCTGGCTGTCCTGGAACTCTGTAGACCAGGCTGGCCTCAAACTCAGAGACCTCCCTGCCTCTGCCCCCCAAGTCTGTCACCGTGCCCTGCTGCCCTGGGCTTTATAAACAGCTACATAATATGCCAGGCTGTGGTGGCGCACGCCTTTAATCCCAGCACTCTGGAGGCAGAGGCAGGCGGATCTCTGTGAGTTCAAGGCCAGCCTGGTCTACAGAGTGAGTTCCAGGTCAGCCAGGGCTACACAGAGAAACCCTGATGCGGAAAAACAAAAAACAAAAAACAAAAAAACCCACTAAAACCCCCAAACAAACTATATAATAATCATTTTGTAGCAACAACAAAAAAACTTACATGCTTTTGCGCCTGTGGGTGGGTGTCTGCTCCTGCTAAGCCCCGCCCTTCTGTCCCCAGCTTGTGGTGCATGTTGGGGTGTCGGGCATGGCCACCACAGTGACGCTGGAGAAATGTGGACACAACAAGGGCTACAAGGGACTGGACAATTGCCGCTTCTGCCCCGGCTCACAGTGCTGTGTGGAGGATGGCCCCGAGAGCATTGACTCCATCATTGACATGGATGCTGTGTGCAAAAGGGTGACCACGCTGGGGCTGGACGTGTCTGTCACCATCTCCCAGGATGCTGGCAGGTGGGGTCCTGGGCACACGAGGGGCCGGTGGCGGGTGGGGTTCTGGGGGCTGAGCAGCAGGTGTCCTCCTGTCACCTCCACCTGACCTGAAACCGTCTCCATAGACCAGGCCGGCCTAAACTCAAGAGATCCACCTGTTTCTGCCTCCTGAGTGCTGGGATTAAAGGCGGGCTCCATCATGCCCAGCAAAATAAAAGTTTTAGAAAATGGAGAAAAGTTGCCGGGCGGTGGTGGCGCACGCCTTTAATCCCAGCACTCGGGAGGCAGAGCCAGGCGGATCTCTGTGAGTTCGAGGCCAGCCTGGGCTACCAAGTGAGTTCCAGGAAAAGGCGCAAAGCTACACAGAGAAACCCTGTCTCGAAAAACAAAAAAAAAAAAAAAAAAAAAAAAAAGAAAGAAAGAAAATGGAGAAAAGTCTGCCAGAGTCCCCAGAATTCCTCTAGCCCCTGGGTTCTCCACCACCTCCCAAATGTCCCCCAGCACAGGCTTGCCTGGAACCGACTCTGACTCCAGTGTCTCCTCCTCCCCAACCCAGGTACCTCTGTGATTTCACTTACTACACCTCGCTCTACCGGGGGCGCGGTCGGTCAGCTTTCGTCCACGTGCCCCCACTGGGCAAGCCTTACAATGCCGACCAGCTGGGCCGAGCGCTACGGGCCATCATCGAGGAGATGCTGGGTGTCCTGGAGCAGGTTGAGGGCGACATCAGCTGTTGCCACCAGCACTGACCGCCGTCCACACCCAGGTGCTGTGAGAGGAGACACAGGGGGCCGTGGGAGGGCCTGACTCACATCTGCTCCTCCTCTTGGCGGACCACAGGCAGGTGGACGCAGAGAGCTCTGTCTGGATATCGTCCTGTGTCTGGGGACACAGCCGCTGTGCCCGGGGCTGGGGCTGGGGTGACGTGGCCACAGCTGGGGGCCGCACCCCCGCCATGCCCCTGCCTTGCCCCCAGCACACCCTGCTTTTACAGGGCTGTGGATGGAGTCAGGGCCTTCTCTCTGGCCAGGGTCTCACAAAGTGTCATAAAGGAGTCCGCTCTAACCTGTCCCTGTACCCTGGACAGTCCCCGGCAAAGCCACCTGGAACTTGGCTGCCTTTTCTGTCCCCCACCCAGTGGTAGATTAGGGAACGGAGTAATTTATATTCCCAGTGTTAAAACTTCAGGCTTAGCCCACAAGTGTCTTCTCTTTCTCCTGGAGGGGGAGGCCTCTTTTGCCTCCTGCCCTGAAAACGCCATCACACTTTGGGTCCCTGTAGTGGGTCCCCTTTGCTCAGAAGAGCAAGCTGCTGTCGCCACCGAGGGCCTGGCCCTTCCCTGGGCGGCACTGGCCCTGCCCTGACCCTTCCTTTCCTTGTTTTCTTTCTGAGTTTTTAGAGCGCGATTGTTGTCTTTTTTTTTTTTTTTTTTTTTTTGAGTCAGGGTCTCAGGTAGCCCAGGCTGGCCTTTTGAACTTACTATGTAATCTAGGCTGGTCTCATTTGAACTCCTGATCCTCCTGCCTCAGCTTCCTAAGTGCCGGGAGGACAAGTGTTTGGCAGTACAGAGGGCCCGCCGGGGACCGGAACCTGACAGTAGCGGAACCATCACCCAGCATCTGTGGGTTTTCTCTACTCGAGACAGATGGCCTCTAGTGTCCTCTTTGGGACCCGGGACCAGAGGCTGCGTCGTTGCCCAGGCCTGTCCCTGCATTTGTACCAGCCACAGGGACATCGGGTGAACCGTTTGGAAGTGTGCTTGGGACGCAAGCCAGGCCTTGTCCAGGACTTTGAACTTCCAGGCCTGGAGGAGGGGCTGGATGTGACGTGTGGCCTGGACCCCATCCAAGACAAAGCTCAGTTCCTGCCGCCAGAAGCCACGTACATTTTGGATGCCACCCTCTGTTTTGTGGAGGAATAGAGGGGGACCTCACTGTCCCCAAGTGTGAGATCTGGATTCTCGGATAACTTTTCATCCCTGTACCTTTGTATTGTTGTTTGAGATGGGGTCTCATGTAGCCCAGGCTGGCCCCCCAGTCACGATGTAGCTGAGGCTGACCCTGCTGCCTCAGCCTGCCCAGTGCTGGGTCACATCTGTGGGTGTGGCTGCCAGGTTTAAATTATCAGGGTTCTGTCCCCTGCCTGAGCTCACGCTCTCCTCCAGGGCGAGCACAAGTCATGGCTGCATGTGGGGACTCAGGCGCAAGGGATCCCTCAAGACACTTAGGGACGTCGTCGTCGTGTAGACCAGGCTGGCCTTGCCCTTCTGATCCTCCTGCCTCAGCTTCCCCCAGAGATGATAGGGGCACCACTGCCCCTGGTTTCTGATCCCGGTGACTTTGTTTGGGTTTTGTTTTTTGAGGCAGGGTTTCTCTGCCTGAACTCTGTAGCTCAGGCTGGCCATCCAACTCGTGGCAATCCTCCTGCCTCAGATGTACCCAGCTCCTGGCAAGTCTTCAGGTGGGCTCCAGGCTGCACTCCACTCTCAAATTCCTCAAAGTTTCAGGCAGGACCCTGGAGGAGGGGAGGGGCAGGAGGGCTGGGGAAGATGTGGCCCTGCACCCAAATCCACGTCTCGATCCTTCAGCTCACCTGTGCCAGGAGCACCAGGCACTTCAGCTCAGACACAGGACCGCCCCCAGGCACCCCGCGGGTGTGCGTGCCCTTTTCTAGTCTGTGGAGCTGAGGGGTACCCTGGGACATGGGGCTGGGCTCATTTATTTAGGCATCCATTAAGCAGCCCCCTGCCCTGACCAGAAAACTTGATTATTTTTTTCTCCTTGTTTCTTGGAGGTGGGGCTCAGGGAGTCTGGTTGCCAGGTGTAGGTCTAGCCTGGCCGCATTTGACTCTTGAGGAGCAGGTCACCCCCAACCCTGCTGTTCCTCGCTCCCGTTCTCACCTTAGGAGAAGAGAGTAGGATGAACGGGGCTGCTGGGAGCAGGACAATCCCATAGATGGGCGGAGGCCGGGGGTGGGCAGGGCCAGCATCCTGCAGATGCCATGGCAAAGAAAGCCAGGCTGGGCCCAGTGGTGGAGGAAGAGAAGTAATGATGGGATAGAGTTGAAGCCAGGGGCACGAGCAGGGCCAGTGGTGTCTGGGCTCTCAGCCGGCACGAGAAAGTCTGATTTACGCTGTCAGCTTGGACATTGGTAATGTAGCTTCTGGATCAGTATCTGTGCCCAGGGCCTGCTCCAGTGTCCCCAAGCCCACATGGAGAGGCAGGCCGCAGGGAGCTGAGGCTGGCCCACCATAGTGGGACCCAGATCTTTTGGATTTCTTTTTTTTTTTTTAAAGACAGGGTCTTCTGTAGCCCAGGCTGGCTTCACACTCACTACATGGCTGAGGAAGACCTTGAACTTCCCCTGGCTCCATGTCCCAGGGAGGACAGGTATAAGTCACCACACCTCATTTGGAGGCAGATTTTTTTTTTTTTTTTCTGGTTTTTTGAGACAGGGTTTCTCTGCGTAGCCCTGGCTGTCTTGGAACTCTGTAGACCAGGCTGGCCTTGAACTCACAGAGATCCACCTGGCTGGAGGAGGCAGATCTTTGAAGTTATATTGATAGTGTCAGCTAAAGCTGGGAATCTCAAGGTCTACTCTGCTCATGGCTGGCATGGAAGCCTCCAGAAAACGGTGGCCCCTGAGGCCGAGGGAAGCTGGAAAAGCGGACTCAGGTTGCTTTTGTGCGCAGCTTGGGCTGGGAGCCAGGCCAGCTGCTGTGTACACAGGCTGCTTGTGCCTTCGCCCCGTGGGTGACCTCTCAGTGGGCAAGGGCAGTGCCTCCACCCCGCCCCTTTCCTCCTCCGCCCCGCCCCTTCCCCCCCACCGTCTAGACAGCTCACCTTTGACCTCCCTACTTCTTGGAGAGTCTGAGCCCAGAAGTCCCCTCTGGGTATGAGAAGACAAAGGCTGATTCTTCAGTCTCAGCCAAAGACAGCACAGTCCCCGTGGGGTCCCCGTGGGGTCCCCGTGGGGTGCTGACGGCTTCCCTCTGCATCCACAGGCTGGGGAGCAGGAAGAGGGGGAGTTATGTCAGGTGAAGTGACCCCACAGTGTCGGCTGGGGGTGGGCAGGCGTCTCGTGTTTTATGCATTAGTGGGGCGTGAACCCAACTCAGTGTTCAGGTTTGAAAAACCAAATCCCGAGTGGCAGCTGCACACACCTGTCTGTCGGTGGCTTCTGCACACACCTGTCTGTCGGTGGCTTCTGCACACACCTGTCTGTCGGTGGCGGCTGCTCACACCTGTCTGTCGGTGGCAGCTGCACACACCTGTCTGTCGGTGGCTTCTGCACACACCTGTCTGTCGGTGGCAGCTGCTCACACCTGTCTGTCGGTGGCTTCTGCTCACACCTGTCTGTCGGTGGCTTCTGCTCACACCTGTCTGTCGGTGGCTTCTGCTCACACCTGTCTGTCGGTGGCTTCTGCTCACACCTGTCTGTCGGTGGCTTCTGCACACACCTGTCTGTCGGTGGCTTCTGCTCACACCTGTCTGTCGGTGGCTTCTGCACACACCTGTCTGTCGGTGGCTTCTGCACACACCTGTCTGTCGGTGGCAGCTGCTCACACCTGTCTGTCGGTGGCTTCTGCTCACACCTGTCTGTCGGTGGCTTCTGCTCACACCTGTCTGTCGGTGGCTTCTGCTCACACCTGTCTGTCGGTGGCTTCTGCTCACACCTGTCTGTCGGTGGCTTCTGCACACACCTGTCTGTCGGTGGCTTCTGCTCACACCTGTCTGTCGGTGGCGGCTGCTCACACCTGTCTGTCGGTGGCAGCCGCTCCTGATTTCCGGAGTAATGGAGACAAGCTCAGTGTCGGGATTTCCAGGCTGTAAGGGTCTCCTCATCCAGGCCCTGGAGGTGGAGGCAGGAGAACCCGGGGTTCAAGGCCAGCTCCTCCTACATAGTCAGAGGCCCAACTGGGCTACATGAGATTCTGTCTTAGCAAACCATCAAGTAGAGAGTAAGAGGGGCAGGCAGGATGGCTCAGTGGGTAAAGTCAGTTCCCACCAAACATAAAAGCTTCAATTTGATCCCCGAGCACCACCAGGTGGAAGAGAAAGGCCCCAAAAGCTGTCCTCTGCTCCACACATGCCACGGCACACGTGCGCACTCAGAGACCCACAAACTAAAACGTGGGGGGCGGGGAGTTGGCTGCTTTTAAAGGGTAAGAACTGGAACCTGGCGCCTCTCTATTGCAACTCCAGCACTCGAGGCTGAGGCAGGAGGATGGCCTTGAGTTTGAGTCTAGCCTGGAATACAGAAACCCCTGTCTGAAAAATGAACAAAAAGCAAAAGAGAGGATTACGGGACCGGAAAGATGGCACTGGCCGCTCTTGCAGAGGACCTGTGTTCAGTCCCTGCAGCCACACCAGGTGGACTCACGAGGGCCATGACTCCTGCTCCAGGGGATGCAGCGCCTCCTCCTGGCTCCCCAGACACGGAACTCTCACAGACACAGAATTAAAATAAACTTGAAAAATAACGGGAGACAGGAGACCCTGCTCGGCCTCCTGAACGCTCCTCCCTCAGCTGCTGGGGGAGGCGCACAGTTGGGCGTGGAGCGTGTCAGGGCCCTGCACTGGGACCTGGCTCACTGTGGCCCGGTTCCCTGTCACACTGGGGCTCAGGGTTTCACATCCCAGTCTTGGTTGGGGGACTCTCACAGAGTTTTTCTTTTAAGAGGTTTAACTAATGTTGGGTGGTGTGAGGCTCTTCACGCCCAAGGCTTGGGGTGGCCCAGCCCAGGGAGGCCACAGCCACACCTTGTGAAAGTGCTTCCCTTTGGCCTGCCTGGGGGCCTCGGTAGCTGTCCTGTTTTCTTATCCCATGGAGGGGGCTGTCCTGCCCTCCCGAGCCTCCTCCAGCCCAGTGTGCCTTCTCTTTGACCTCAGTGCTCCTGCTGAGTCCCCAGCCTGGTGTCTGGGACCCCAAGAAGAGATGGCCTGCCAGGCTGTGCCCTGGGACACCTCACACTTTTTACCCAGAAACCAATAAAGTTGTTGAAATGTGTCATTGTGTGTCTGATGTCACCTCCTGGGACTTACACCTGGCTCCAACAGCCAGGTCTTCTATGGCCCCCTTGGGCTGGCCTTGAACTTGTGGACTGAAGCCCATCCTCTAGCCTCAGCCTTTCTGGGTCTGGGGCCAAGGTATGAACCAACATGTGTAACTTCCTTTAGGAGTAGACTGAGATGGACCCCCAGCCTCACCTGGGAGCCCATCCTTATTCTAAGGGTCCGGAGGATCCCAAGGTGGAATCCAGGCCTCAGCTTCCCCGTCTCTCAGCGGCCTCCTGTCGCCTCCACTCACTGCCGGCAGCTACGCACTTGGTTGCTTGGTCAACAATTTCTCTGGTCAGACAAGAACCCAGCTTGACAAGAAGGAAGAGATGGGATGGGGAGAGATGGTTCATGCCAAGCCAGGGCATGTGACTCTGGCCTGGGAACGCAGATCCCTGTCACCCTGACTGTCACGCGCCACAAACTTTTATAGTCACAGAAAGTCATAAACTAGCACTCAGTGGTGGGGACACAGGATGTGGTTCGCAGGGGTTCGCAGGGGCCCTGGCGACATTCCCAGCTGTGAGATCAGCAGATACAGGCCAAGAACTTCAACCGACAGTGAGACACCCAGGCAGGAAGTGCAGTTCTAAAGGACACCTGTGCCCCTCTCTTGTCCATCAGAATGTTGAAACAAGGGACCCGAAACATTAGAGTTTCCCCAGGATTCTCTTGCTGCAAGAAGGAGAAGGCTGAAACCCTCGTGCACCAAAGCTGGAACTTAACTTGCCACTAGCAAAGACTGCACACAGCTCCGACTTCCTGTCAGACCGCCTTGCGGGAGTGACTGGAGCTGAGAGCAGAGGAGGACCAACTCTGTGCGGTCTGACACTGATGGGGTTGAACCCTGAGCCTCGTCTGAGGACCCTGCAGGGCACTCTTGACCCTTCTGATCTTTTTCCATATGGAATAAATCTTGGGCCGGTGAGACGGCCCAGCAGGTGAAGTCCGAAAATCTGAGTTCCGGCCCCAGTGACTTACCTGCTAGAAGGAGAAAAATGATTCCTGTAACATGAGACCCTGACTTTCGTTTATTTATTTGGTTTTTTGAGACAAGGTTTCTCTGTGTAATCCTGGCTGTCCTGGAACTCACTCCATAGACCAGGCTGGACTTGAACTCAGAGATTTGCCTGCCTCTCCCTCCTGAGTGCTGGGATTAAAGATGTGCGCCACCATACCTGGTCAAGACCCTGTCTTAAAACACACACACACCCCTGGTAAACTTCTAGATGTCACTCAAAATGCCATGTTTGGGAGGGAAAGGGTCACACTGTGTGACAGACCTGAATGGGAGTGAAGGTCAAATATTGCTTCTGTGGACCTTAAACAGGTCCTTCCTCCTCCGGGCTGCCTGCTTTCAGGTCTCCCTCTGGCTCTGGCAACTTGCTTCCAAGGAATGTGCAGCTTTTACAAGTACCTCAGACCTGCCCAGACATGTCCCAGGTCCCCCGGAACTGGGAGGGGGACCAGACACCCTGGCTTCTCCTTGTGCAGTACTGATAAGGGAATGGGGAAGTATGATAGAGAGGGAGCCAGAGCCAGAGATGGGACACACAGGGAGCAAGTGAGGAGTTTTAGATTTTCAGCTTCTGGGTTTCATGGTTCTTTTTTCTAATTGTTTTTTATTTTATTTTATGTGTGGGTATTTTGCCTGCATGTGCGTGTGCACTGAGTACATGCAGTGACCTCAGAGGCCGAGGGGGTGTCATTGGAACCATCTCTCCAGCCCCTGATTGTTTATTTTTATTTATTTGATTTTCGTTTTTGGAGATAAGGCCCACATAACCCATACTAACCTAGAAATCACCAGATAGGTAAGGGCGGCCTTGAACTCCTGATTCTCCGGCCTCCACCTCATAGCACCGGTGTTGGTAACTCTTACTTTACCATGAGGGTACCATGGGGCAGAGAGAGCCCTGGCTAGTCAAGATGAAGATGTGGGGTGACCCAGGGAAGGGTCTGTCCTGCTGTGGTATCTCAGTTTCCCCAATTTTCCCTGGTAACTGCTAAACACACACTCGCCTGTTGAGGTTACATATCTGAGTTCAGCCAGGGCCCAACATTCAACAGGCACTTCATTTTTATTTTTACTTTTTCAAGACAGGGTTTCTCTGTGTAGCCCTGGCTGTCCTGGAACTCACTCTGTAGCCCAGGCTGGCCTCGAACTCACAGAGATCCTCCTGCCTCTGCCTCCCGAGTGCTGGGATTAAAGGCGTGCGCCACCACCGCCCGGCTTCAGCAGGCACTTCATAGATGTACAGGCTGAGCATGGGAACCAGGGTCCACGGCAGACACTGGGAATTGCTTTGCTGAGGCACGTGGGGCCTGCAGAGGGTCAGCTGATCAGCCCCCCTCATACCTCCCCCACAGGGGCTCAACTGACACTTTTGTCCCCAGAGTCCTGGCGGAGTCACCCTCAGCAGCACCCACACACTGCCCTTTCTGCTGGGAACTCAATCCCACCCCCTCTGTACAGAGTGGAATGTTTGGACATGAGTAAGCCCACAGAACTGTTGAAAAGATAAGCCATAGAAAAAGAGTGTCCAAGAAGACTCCAGAACACCGTAAGTCTTCAAGGAATTATCGGAGCAAAGGGAATGAACAAAATACAGAGATAGTGTGTTTCCCAAGAAAATAGTGACCAGAATCTTAGTCACTTAAAACCTCCAAGAAAGGAGCCAGGCATGGTGGCGCACTCGGGAGGCAGAGGCAGGAGGATCTCTGTAAGTTCGAGGCCAGCCTGGTCTACAGAGCGAGATCCAGGACAGCCAGGGCTACACAGAGAAACCCTGTTTTGAAAAACAAAACAAAACTTCCGAAAATGGGGCTGGGGGCGTGGCTCAGGGGTGGAGCTCCTGCCTAGAATCCCCCAGGGAGGGTCTGGGGGCGTGGCTCAGGGTGGAGCCCCTGCCTAGAGTCCCCAGTGAGGGGCTGGAGTCAGGACTTGGGGTTCCTACAGTCTCTGTCACACACACACACACACACACACACACACACACACACACAAATGGAACCTAATTTCTCTGTGGTTCTTAGATTTTTAGGCCTGAGCAGGGCGTAGGAGCTCTGAGCACCGTGGTCACAGGCTTATCTCCGCTCTCTGTATCTCTATGAGTGTGTGTGTCTCTCTGTCTCTTTATCTCTGTCTCCCTCTGTCTGTCTGTCTGTCTCTGTCTCCCTGTCTCTGTCTCTCTGTGTTAACCACGTGCTCTGCCTCTGAGTTGTTCCAGCCCTGATGCTTTTACAAGTTTTGGCTATTTGTCCATTGTACCCAGAGTCCCCTGAAGACCACCAAGAGACCAAACCCGATTCAAAAGCAAAGAGTCTGTATTGTTATGAGTTAACTCGGGACTCTCTGTCCGTCCATCTGATGCAGCAGCAGAGCAGGAGAGACTCCAAGTAGCAATGGGCAGGGTTTTTAAACCAGGGGGGCCTGGGGTCTACAGACTACATAGGAACAGACTCAGGATTGGTTTATGCGAGTGGCAATCATGTTAGTAACTTTTAATTGGCTAGGGTTAGTTGGGGGTTTGTCAGGGCTACAGTTATCCATTTGGGGGCAGGCCTGGACAAGTCCCAGGCTCTGTTCTTGAGCTGCCATGGAGGCTGGCCTCACACGTTCACATTGACCCATGAACGTAGCTCTAAGTTGGTGAGGGGTCCCAGACAGTAAACAACTGGCTGAACCTTGAGCAGTCAGAGTACGTGCAGAAAGGGAGCTACTGCAAGGACTACATCTTTTGTTCATGATCCTCCCAGAGACCACTTGCTCAGTCTCAGGAAACTGAAATTGAGGCCTGATCTCTGAGAGAAGACTGAGCAGCCTGTTATGGCGTCTGCCTGGTCCTTGTGTGGCTGAGTAATCTGTATTCTATTTTTTTCTAAACATAATTCTTTACTGATCTTTGGAAATTTCACATCGTGCACCCCAATCTGACTTACCTCCCATCCCTCCATACCCACCCCTCACCCCTGCAGTGTGCCCCCCAATTAATTAAAAACAAAACAACAACCAAAAAAAAAGTCCCCCTCACTCCTCCGTCTTTCCAACATTGTTCCTTCATCCTCGTGGCATCGGGAGCTGCGGTGTGTCACACATCACACCCTTTGTCCACTCAGCACCATCCAGAGAATGTTCAGTGCAATGAGTCACTGGTCTGGTCCAGGGCCTCTGGCACACCATCATCCCTGGACCCTCACTGACATCCCTCTTGGATATCCTGATCCTGCATTGTTCCACAGAACCAGTCCCTTCGCGCACTCCAGCAGGTCGTAGATGGGGTAGATGACAGAATGGGCCAACCCAAGGCCCAGGATGTGGGTCTGGGTGGTAGTCCCAGTCTGGGCTATTGGGACCACCTCCTCAGTCAAGGGGCAGAGTCAGCTCTCTTAGGCCCATGCCATGGGCTCCCACACCTATGGTGCGGGGTGGGACCGGCTGGCGCAGCATGGCCCTTGGATTTGAACGCGCATGGTTCTTACCATCCCCTGTGGTAACATGAGCTGTGGACATCATCCCAGCCCTGGCTGCTGTTGGGCCCCGGGCCCCGACATGGCCCACAGTAGCAGCCTGAGCCTGGCCTGGTGGGCTGCACAGGCCACTTGGATTGGCCTGACACCCATAGAAGTGGAGCCCTTGGACACCAACATGACCACAGGTGGCAGCCCAGACCCCAGATACTGGCATTGGCATTGCCTTCGATGGTTACACCTAGCACCATTATGCACCATGAGGAAGGAGAGAGACAACATTCATGGGTACCAAAGATTTTAATAATTCGCCACGTAAGTGGGTCACATAAGTGATCCATCAGGGCCACAGGACAAGGACTCGGGAGCCTTGTTTCTCCTGACCCCTAAGCAGGGGCAGAAGTGGGTTTATAAACCCAAAAATCACAAGCATTTGTTGCCAAGTTACAGTTAGAATTTTCACCAATCAGGATTTAGAGATTAGGAGCTTCCTTGAGTGTCCGTCACTGTCAACCGATATACTATGCAAGCCTTTCAGTCCAAGCAATCAGATTCGTTCGTTCTTCTGTCGTTAGGACCAGCCGTAATGTTTCTAAAGAACTAAAGGTGCATAACGACTATTTCCATGGTTTAGGGAGGAGGTTGAACAGCCATTGGAAACCTGAACTTTATTTCATCCTGCAGGTAAAATGGAGTCTGAAGTCAAAATGGCAGAACTCAGGCCAAGGTGCTTTTGCCTGCTCCCTTCAGTGGTATCAGGAACCACGAACATCAACACTGACCCTGGCTGTGGTAGGACCTCAGGCCCAGACATGGCCCTGGCGGTAGCATATCCCATGGACACCACAATGGCCACAGGTGGTGGCCCACACTCTGGCCATCCCCATGGTCTTGGTGGCAACATGGGTTGTGGACGTCAACATAGACCCCAGCTGTCACAGACCCAGATATGGCAGTAAGCAGCAGCCCAGGCCCTGATGCCACCCTGGTCCCAGATGGCACATGGGCCACCAACATCAGCCCATGCCCACCGCGCTCGCCTCTTACCACAGCACACAAACGGTTCCACCTCTTTCTCTCTCACCGCTCACCGAATACTAGCTCATCCTGTTGATACCCAACTGCCTGACACCTTGTGGTGCTGGGCAGGCATGCGGGTGTTTCAGGAAGATCGTGAGGACCCAGGCTGCCCTGTGGGTGTCTTTCCCCCGCCTGAGCTGCATGGCCCGTGGTCTGTATTCTAAACTTCACAGCATATGTAACTTCTAAATGTTTTCTGCTTCTGCTGAGGATTCTGGGGTTTTCTACAGTCTGACGGTGGAGACTGAACCCTCCCTTCCGGTTACTTGCCTCTGTTAATTTCTCTTGCACAGTTACTTAGGCATCAACCTCCACATGAGGGTGTAGAGGAGACACAGCCGTCCTCCTCCAGGGGAAGCAATACTTCACCATCAAGTCCGAAGCAGCTCCAGCTTTCCTTCATGGCCTCCCTCTTCCGTTTCCTTCTGTGAGACAGGGTCTCGTGGCCCCCAGGCTGGCCACAAACACACTGTGTTGCTGAGGGCGACCTGGGATTGCTGATCTCCCTGTCCCCACCTTCCACGTGCTGGGGTGACCGCTGTGGCCGCCAGGGACAGGTTGCTGCAGAATATCCATTCACACTGTGTGAAAACGAGTCGCTTTGATTGGTTTAATATAGAGCCGAATGGCCAATGGCTGGACAGGAGAGGTAGGCGGGACTTCTGGGCAGAGAGAGGAAGGGCACTGAAGGAGTCGGACATATGCACAGAGGAGGGGTAACCAAGCCACGTGGCAGGACGCAGATTACTAGAAACAGAATTTGAGTTATAAGAGCTAGTTTGGAAAAGGCCTAAGCTAAGGCCAAGCTTTCATAATTAATAAGTCTCCATGTCGCTATTTGGGAGCTGGCTGTCCAAAAGAAAGTTCAATCGAAACTCACGGCTTAATGCAGACAAGCACTCCACCAACTGAGTCACAAGCACTGTGGCAACTGAGCTATAAGCACTCCACTAACTGAGCCACAGCACTTTACCAAAAGCGTCACAAAACCTCTACTGAGCTATAAGTCCTTTACCAACTGAGCTCTAAAGCATTCTAACATCTAGATTTTAAGCATGCTACTAACAGCCACAAGCCCTCTACCAACTGAGCCACAAGCACTCTACCAACTGAGCAACAAGCACTCTACCAACTGAGCTACAAGCACTCTACCCACTGAGCAACAAGCACTCTACCAACTGAGCCACAAGCACTCTGCTAAGTGAGCCCCAGCCCCAGTCCCATTCACTTTCCTTGACTGTGGTGCTAGGAATCAGTGCTCACCATCACCAGGTGACATACAGACCCTTTCTGCTGGGGACAGGATTTCTTTTCCCAGTGAGCACATTCTTTTTTTTTTTTTTTTTGGTTTTTCGAGACAGGGTTTCTCTGTGTAGCTTTGCGCCTTTCCTGGGACTCACTTGGTAGCCCAGGCTGGCCTCGAACTCACAGAGATCCGCCTGGCTCTGCCTCCCGAGTGCTGGGATTAAAGGCGTGCGCCACCACCGCCTGGCAAGCACATTCTTTTAAACAGGAAACAATTTTGGATTTTGTGACCTGACAAGGTCACATGGTTTCCCCTTATTTTCGCGTTATTAATGGCTGTATTATCGGAACTGATTTTTCAATGATGACTCACTCTGGAATTCCTGGGGTGACCGAGACCGAGACTGGGTCACAGGGACTAATCCAGCTGCTAAATTCATGCGCTGGCAGCTGGTTAGGGATGGAGGGTCGGGCCACAGCTCCATGCCTCCACGTATCTTTTCTAGCTTGAGAATGAGAGTGGTGATGGCCACACACACCTACGATCACTTGGGAGGCTGAGGCAGGAGGATGATTAGTTCTAGACCAGCCTGGACCACTTGCTGAAAACCTGTCTCAAAGGAAATGAAATGAATAAACAGTGGTAATGACGGGTGGTGTTCCTGCTTCTCCTTCTGGAAAAGAACGGACATTAATTCTTCTGTAAATGTTTCATCGAATTCACCTGTAAACCACTCTTGTTTGGGACATTTTTCCCTGGGAGATTCTTGGTTAGTGATTCCAGCTCCTTTATTTATTATAGGTCTCTCGAGATTTTGTTTGTGTTTCCGTGTATATGATTGTGTACACGTGAGTGCAGAGGGGCCCAGCGTAGGGTCCCCTGAGCTGGAGGTGAGATGCCACCTGACCTGATGCTGGGAACTGAACTTGGGTCCTCTGAAAGAGCTGTGTGCTCACTTAATTCCTGAGCCACCTCTCCAACCCCTCCTCATATATATTTTTTAAATTCAACATTTTTGTTTGCTGAGACAGGCTGTCGTGCAGATGAACTTAGTGTGTAGCTAAGAGAGCACCACACTCAGTCATGACTGGAGACTGAACTCAGTACCTCATGGGTGCTAGGCCAGCATTTTACTAACTAGGTTATATTCCCAGACCAGAGTTCAGAATCTTTTTTGTTTGTTTTTTGTTTTTTTTTCGAGACAAGGTTTCTCTGTGTAGCTTTGGAGCCTGTCCTGGATCTCGCTCTGTAGCCCAGGCTGGCCTCGAACTCACAGAGATCCGCCTGGCTCTGCCTCCCGAGTGCTGGGATTAAAGGCGTGCAGCATCACTGCCCTGCAAGAGTTCAGAATCTTGATTATCAACTCCAGTTCTTTATTTGTTTTATATATATATCTTGAGATTTCAGATTTTTGTTTGTTTTGTTTATTTTGAGGCTCACTGTGTAGGCCTGACTGGCCTGGAATGCTCATGTAAATCAGGGTGACATCCAACTCACAGAGATCCACCTGCCTCTGCCTCTGGGTGCTGGGCTTGGAGGTGTGGCACTGGGGATTTTAGAAGTTTGGTTTGACTCCCAGCCCTTTGGGATTTTCTTTTCCCTTTAGGTAACGTGTTTTCGGGGTGTGTCTGCTGCATCCCGATCTTCTCCTTACTGTAGGGCTCCCCACCCCCTCTGTTCTTCCTGGAGTCAGCAGCACTGGCCCGCTGTGGGTCGGACTCTAGTTACATGTGAGTTTATGTTGCAAACTCTCCTTCTCAGTACCGATCTAGCTGTTTATTGGGTTTTTATTGTTCTCTGTTTTGACATGGGGTCTGATGTAGCCCAGGCTGGCCCCATCACGATGTAGATGAAGATAACCTTGAACTCCTGATCCTCCTGCCTCAGCCTCCTGAGCTGGGCCTCCCAGGTGTTCACTCCCACGCCCGACAGCGTTTATTGCCTTGACTAGGAAAGCGTTTCGGTCCGATACTGCCTGTGGGTCGGTGCCGCTGTATCTCCAACCCTCCCTACGCCTGCTTCTCCTGGTATGTCCTCGAGATGGCAGGCCACGGCTTCAGATCCTCCATGGCTGCCCCGCGGCCTCCTGGGGAGGTCTGCCCAGACACCCCTGACCCCCGTGACCCCTGTGACCCCCCCGACCCCTGTGACACCCATGACATCCCTGACCCCTGTGACACCCGTGACACCCCGACCCCTGTGACACCCCTGACTCCTGTGACACCCCTGACCCCTGTGACACCCATGACACCCCGACCCCTGTGACACCCATGACCCCTGTGACACCCATGACACCCCGACCCCTGTGACACCCATGACCCCTGTGACACTCCTGACCCCCATGACCCCCGTGACACCCGCGTTTGGTGGCTTACAAGTTTGTTGCTGTCACTTTCGAGACAAGGTCTCACTGTGTAGCCCAGGCTGTCCTGGAACTCCCAGATCCTCCTTCCTCTGCCTCTCCAAGGGCTGAGGCTAAAGTCAGGCGCCACCACACCTGCACTGATTTTGTTTTCATTCATGGCGAAGTATTTCTGATTCACCGTGTTATTTCCGTAAGCCCATGTTCAAGTGTCACGGGTCATACAGGTACTGTGCAATGTGACTATTATCTCCCCACCTTCTTTTTTTTTTTTGAGACAGGGTCTCATGTAGCCCAGGCTGGCTTCAAACTTCTTATGTAGTTGAGGATGACCTTGAAATCCAGATCTCCTGCCTCCACTCCCAAGAGCTGGGCACTGGGCGTGGGCCGCCACCCACTGCAGGTTCAGTCAGTTGAAACTGAAGAATATGTTTCCTATGGCTTTGCTATTTTTACATTTATTGGGCGTTGTTTTATGGCCTAACTCATAGCTGCCCCTGGAGAATGTTCTGAGTGCCCTGGGGAAGTGCCGGTGTTCCTCCAGATGGAACGTTCTGGAGGTGTGTCTCTCACCTCGCTGACTGGGCGGAGGGTATCTCTGTGACCCCCACGGCCAGCAGGGTGACAGTCTTCAGGAGGCAAGAAGGCAGTCGTTCAACACGACTCAGGAGCCAGTGTTGGTTCAAACTTTGGAAATCTGACCCAAGTAGTTTATTTTAGGCATGTTTAAGAGCAGGACAATTTGGTGAAAACTTCCCTGGTGATAATTAACTCAGTCCCATATGTACAACAAAGTACACATAAATCTCCTTGAGGAACAAAGTAAACTAAATAAAGATCAGACGAGACTCCATCGAAACTCGTCATAAAGTACATGTGACACCTTCCATAAAGTTGGGTTCTATAGATTGACAGAGAAACACACTCATGATAAGGGTCTGGGGGGAGGACCCGGTCTCAGCCACACAGATACCGCAAAGGTCACCAGGGACATTAACTACATCTGCTCCCACCCTTCTGAGCGGTAATATGTCCCTTCCTTTGAAGGAACAACACTGTGTGTTTAACGTTCCAGGTCCCCTAGTGCTCACCTGTGAGCACAGGACGTTTGTACCTCCTACATCTGACTGGATGTCCATGGCCTCTTCTCTGCCACTGAGGGTGGAATCCAGGGCTTCAGGCTGCTGGGCAGGGCCCCGACCACCACATGCTAGCCCAGCTCTGACCATGTGGTGCAGGGAAGGAACCGAGGCCTGTGGGGTGACCTCTGACTCCACGCACACGCCTGTGGTATGCCCCTCTCCGCACAGTAAATACATAAAGGTTAAAAAACAGTGTAACTGACATACTTCTAAGTATGGTGGCAGGGTAGAGGCACGTCTGTCATCCCAACTCCCAAGATGCTGAGGCAGGAGGATAGTGAACTTGAACCCAGCTTGAACTGTATAGTGAGAATCTTGTCTTGGAAAAACAATAACAAACCCCAAAACAACAGAAAAACCAAGCATCGAGGTGCATGCCAGCACCCGGAGCAGAGGCGGGCGGGCCTCTGGGAGACTGAGGCCAGCCTGGTCTGCAGAGTGAGGTCCACGCCAGTTTAGAAGTGATGTGAAAAGAGCCACTTGCCATCTCCCTTCAGTGCGAGTGTACTCTCTGTAGAAGGCCTTGTTGGCCGAGTGTGCTTGTTGTATTTATAACTGTGGATTTGTTTGTCTGTGTAGATTTGTGACACAAGTGTAACCAATCTTTCGCCGTCCTGCCCGCCAGCTCCCAAATAACCACACGGAGTCTTCTTAACTATGAAAACTCAGCAGACAGCTTAGACTTTTTCCTAAGTAGTTCTTATAACTTAACCCATATCTTTCCATCTATGTTCTTTTAAGTGACCTGGTTACCTTTACTCTGTACCCTCCATGCAGCTTCCTCTCCGGTGTCTGCCCTTCTGCTTCCCAGCATTCTTTCTGCCCCCAAAGTCCTGCCTAGCTATTGGCCAGTTAGCTTTTTATCAAGCCAATCACAGTGATACATCTTCACACAGTGTAAAGGGACATTCCACAACACAGGAGACATGAGATCAGGTGTCCTCAGAGACCAGAGATGTCAGATCTGCTGGAGCTAGAGTTCTGGGGTTGTGAGTCATTTGACATGGGTGCTGAGAGCCAAGCTAGTGTCTTCTGCACGAGCAGCAAGTGCCCTCAACCGCTACACACTTGCTCCAGCTCTTAGCGTGCTCTTAGCATGCCCCGTGATCCTCCTGCCTCTCTCCTCCAGTGATAGGATGACAGAAGGACTCTAGCCAGCCCAAGCATGGCAAGCATGGCTCCAGTGGGCCTTGCCCTTCTCTCCATTGTTAGAATTCCTAGCCACTCCCCCAGCTACATGGCCGTGCATGTGCTGGCCAGAGGCTCAGTCATCCCAGGGCCTTAGTTCCTATGTAATCTGTGCGTGACCACGTAATCTATGCGTGTGCGTGGTGTAGCTACATAAGCCCATATGCACATGTGTGGGGGGACCTATGAAAGCGGGTTCCACTTATCCCTCCTCTCTCTTCCTGCACATCATTCCATGGGCCTACGCACACCTTTCCTGTTCCCTTCCCTGAATGAACTCTTAAAGTGGGTGGTGGTGTTCCTCCTGGCTTTTGTCGCACAGTAAACAGCGCTGCTTATTAACATTGGTACCGGGACTCTCTCACTGGGAACCCAGGGTGGCCATTACAGCATTGGGACAACCCATTTCTTTCATTTCGGACACCGAGACACTTAGTCCTGGGGGAGTTTTGGGTCCCACCTCTTCTTCTCATTTTCCTATTGTTAGGGTAGAGGGACAGCCTTACCCACCTCACCAGACCCCACCACTTAACTGTATTTTCAGGGGTATCCCTCTCACCCACACATTTTTAGTTGCACCAACCTGCCCTGTGCCCCTAATGGGAAGAGATTTTCTAGCTAAAGTAGGAGCTTTTATTTCGTTTGCTCCCCCCATTTGCCTCACTCCCGACTCATCAGCTTCAGGACCCCCTCCTGTCTCTACTGACCATATTCTGCTTCATCAGCTTCCCTCTGCGTCTCTAATAACATATTCAGACTTCTAATTAACCACTCAGTTAATTATTACAGGACCACCATAGAGCTGGAGGCCAAGGACCATCAAGTATACCCAGGTGGTAAGGAACAGTAACAGTCCAGAGGTACTTACACCCCCAGACTCAAAAGGGTCTGGACTCTGCAAAAACAGACTTTAATATAACCATCTATCACTGTTAAATGTCCTCAGCAACTGGTCACCTGTGTCTCCTGGATGCTAAACTAAGAAAGAAAACAGGTACCTTGAGGTTTGTCTCAGATAAGGTTTATCTCAGGTGAAAATTAAAAGCATGTTCCAGATTTCTCTCCTCTCTCCCTCTCTCTCTAACACTAACCAATAAAATCCTGATAGCAGAGTACTGAACATTATAATATCATGGCTACCAGCTCAAGATCTTAAATTCCCTATGGCTGCTTCTTAATATGTTTAAAATTTTTTCTGAGCTCCAGAGCCAGCTTGAATCCACCTGGACAGGTCAGATCCACTTCAGAGAAGTATAATTCAAACTATCCTGGTCCCGGGACACCCTCCCTGGGGGACCTCTTAGGGACTCCCCCAGGTAAAATTTTTTCTAAACATCCTCTTCTGCCTCACCAGCACCCAAACAGTCACAGAGACTGAAGCAGCGGAAGGCGATGGATGATTCCCAAAGCAGCGGAGGACAATCCACTACCTCAGGACATTCAGCTACCCCCAAAGCCCCGTTCCCTACCCCCAAAAGTTAACCAACACCCACCCAGTCAGCTGGAAGCAGTTTTGGGATCACCCACCATTTTTTATAAAAAACAGAGTCTGAAGTGTTAGAATTCCTAGCCACTCCCCCAGCTACACGACTCTGTGTGTGTGTGTGTGTGTGTGTGTGTGTGTGTGTGTGTGTGTGTGGTGTGTGTGTGCATTCGCGTGTGCTGGCCAGAGGCTCAGTCATCCCAGGGTCTTACATCCTACACAATCTGTGCGCTGGGAGATCACGTAATTTGCACACAGTGTGACCATGCAATCTATGCGCATGCGTGGCGTAGCTGTGTAAGCCCATATGCGCATGTGCAGGGGGAGCCTGTAAAAGCGGGTTCATCTATCCCTTCTCTCTCTTCCTGCTTAATGAATAACATTCATTCCCTCTGCCTTGCTGAAATCCTTTAGATTACGTTCCTAAAGCGAACCACACAGGTCTGTTCCCTTATTTGGCTGTGCCATCCTCTATGAGCTCTTGGTCAGCTGATCTACAAGGCTCTGCCCACTGAGCTACACCTGAGCTCTGCCGACTGAGCTGGCTTTCAACTTGAAACACTTTTGCCTTTCTTTTATTTGGCTTGGGGTACAGCTGCTGTGGGTGCAGAGGTCAGAAAACGGCTTTCAGGGTCGGTTCTCTCTTTCCACCATGCGGGTCCCAGGGCTGATCCCAGGTGTGAAGTGCAGCCCCTGGTGAACCTTCTGGCTTGCTCTGGTGTTTTCAAGCTGTGAAAAAAAAAAAGAAAGGAAAAGGAAGGAAGGAAAGAAAGAAAGGAAGGAAGGAAGGAAGAAGGAAAGAAGAAACAAGAATATTAAACTCACAGTGGCTGGAGATGGCTCAGTGGTTAAGAACACTGGCTGCCCTTCCAGAGGGCCTGGGTTCAATTCCCAGCACCCACATGGTGGCTCACAACTGTCTGTAACTCCAGTTCCAGGGGATCTGACACCCTCACACTGATACATGGAGACAAAACACCAATCCATGCTCATAAAATAAAAAATAAATAAACAAATAAAAAGAATATAAACCAGACCTGCTGGTGCTCAACCAGCCTTTCCAGATTATTTTCTTTGCATCAACCTCTAGGCCTTGAACTGTCAGCAACCCTCCTGCCTCAGCTCCTGGGCACCAACACACTCCAAGGGAAGGACTTTCATGCATCAGGTATCTTTATCACTTTCCACCTTTTTAAAGAAAATCTTTGAGATTTGTTGTATGTGCATGAGGGTTTTGCTGCATGTCTGTGCACCATGAGCATGCAGTGGTCGCAGAGACCGTTGTGAGCAGCATGTGAAGCTGGGAACCGAACCAGGGCCCTCCAGTTGCCCTTGACCACAGACCCGTCGCTCCAGTCCCTGCTCCTCCCTGAGGCTGGAGCTCTCTGCTTTGTCTAGACTGCCAGGGCCGCTGAGCCCTAGGGACCTGCCTGCGGGGTGTGCGTGTGTGTGTGTGTGTGTGTGTGTGTGTGTGTGTGTGTGTGTGTGTGTGTTCCCCTCTCCCATCCGTGTCCCCCCCAGGTTTCAGCAGCCCGAGGGTTTAAGCAGCTGGGGTAGGGGCGCCGAGTAGGGGGCAGACAAGGCCCGAACCTTGGCATGAGAGGCGGTGCTGTGATTGGTGGGAACACGCGCTTCGTTCACACAGAGGCTGGCTGGGATTGGTTCAGACACGTTGACCCGCCTTCCTCCTGGCTATATAAGCTGTCTGCCCAGGGTTCCGGAGCCCGAGCTCTGGCCCTGCTGGACAGAAGCCGCCAAGGGGGAGGGTTTTTGTCGTGGGTAAAGGGAGGACATGTCCAGAGGCAACTGGACGAGTCCTGAGCAGAAACAAAGAGAAACCAACCGGACACAGCCGGGGCTGTCGGCAAGAGCGCGGGATGGACAGATTCTCCTGGACAGAAGGATGAGTGGCTGGGGGAGAGACTCCTCTGGGACAGAAAACCCATTCCACAAGTTCCTGAGCAATGCTGGCATTTTCTACCGGCCAGAAGTCCTGTAGTCCAGCCTGAGACCTAACATCTACCAAGATGCAAGCACCCTGCCGCCTGAGCTAAGCACCCTGCCGCCTGAGCTCTAGGCACAGTACCAAGCGAGCTGGCCCCAGCCTCCTGCTCAGCGCATCTTTTGAGCCAGGAAGTTGTGACTTGCCCAAACACTGGCCTCGAGGCCACTCGTGACCCTGCTGAGCCCGGACCCCCCTGCCTCACTTCCTAGAGGCTGTTTTTCTGTTGCTGCTCACTCTCGCACGCACGCCTGGGTGCTCGCCTGGGTGCTCTCACGGCAGAAGTTCCCGGGCACCTCATGACACAGCGTTTTCCCCTTAGTGCACCCAACACGGCGGGAGCTCACGGCGGCCTGGCCGGAGGAAGGCCGTGTGTTACACACCGCGGGACAGACGTGTGTCCCCTGGGCTGCCGTGATGAGAGTGTGTTACACACCACAGGACAGACGTGTGTCCCCTGGGGCCGCCATGATGAGAGTGTGTTACACACCACAGGACAGACGTGTGTCCCCTGGGCTGCCGTGATGAGAGTGTGTTACACACCACAGGACAGATGTGTGTCCCCTGGGGCCGCCGTGATGAGAGTGTGTTACACACCCCGGGACAGACGTGTGTCCCCTGGGCTGCCGTGATGAGAGTGTGTTACACACCCCAGGACAGACGTGTGTCCCCTGGGCTGCCGTGAGACTGTGTTACACACCGTGGGACAGACGTGTGTCCCCTGGGCTGCCGTGATGAGAGTGTGTTACACACCGTGGGACAGACGTGTGTCCCCTGGGCTGCCGTGAGAGTGCTTGTGCTTCCTTTGGGATAGGATGTTCGAGAACCCAGGGGCGGAGATGTTTGTACTACATAAAATAGTATGTTGATGTCGCACGTGCTTTAGAAATAAAACAGTTTCCCTAAGTAAATACGGCATCTAAGTGTCTCGGGAGCAGAGGCCCGGCTGCCTCCCCCCGCACAGAAGAGCCTGGGGAGCGAATGAAGGAGTATGAATGAGTGAATGAGTGAATGAACAGAATGCCCTGTGGCCCTGGAGGTTCACAGGAGTCTCACAGACCCGGATGGCAGCCTCGGGATTTGGGTG
The DNA here is from genome assembly GCF_949786415.1 of Peromyscus eremicus. Lineage (NCBI taxonomy): Eukaryota > Metazoa > Chordata > Mammalia > Rodentia > Cricetidae > Peromyscus > Peromyscus eremicus. Next base: position 61,007,885 of record NC_081433.1, read on the forward strand.
GGTCTGTTCTCTGAGCCCGGGGCTTTTGTGCCCCATCCCGGTGGACACAGCAGGAGGATGGTTTCTTGGGGTTCCTGGCTGTGACCTTGATGCCGCCTTCGTGAACGGAGCAAGGCACCCGTGGTGGGATTATAACGATGGACCGTGGTGGGATTACAAAGGTGGACCGTGGTGGGATTACAAAGGTGGACCGTGGTGGGATTATAACGGTGGATTGTGGTGGGATTATAACGATGGACCGTGGTGGGATTATAACGGTGGATTGTGGTGGGATTATAACGATGGACCGTGGTGGGATTATAACGGTGGATTGTGGTGGGATTATAACGATGGACCGTGGTGGGATTATAACGGTGGACCGTGGTGGGATTATAACGGTGGATTGTGGTGGGATTACAAAGGTGGACCGTGGTGGGATTACAAAGGTGGACCGTGGTGGGATTACAAACGTGGACCGTGGTGGGATTACAAAGGTGGACCGTGGTGGGATTATAACGGTGGACCGTGGTGGGATTACAACGGTGGATTGGGGCGTCTGGTCCTCCGGCAGTCAGGCTGGGGCAAAGTTTGAGACTAGCTACGGTTAGGCAGGCCCTGTCTCAAAACTCCAAGGAAAGGAAAAGGCCTGCCCTGGAACTCACAGAACAACCCACACCTGAGCGGTCACATAGAAACACGGGGCTCTGAAAGTGAGGTTTAGGAGCTGCATAGGAGCTCAGCACGGAGTCCGCCCAAGCTTGTCTGACACCACGGCTGAGAACCGTGTCTTGGTCGGTGAATCCTGGGCGTGCAGCTCCACGGAAGCCTCATCCACTCGGCTCCAAGCAGGGATCTGAGCCCCTAGGCCCGGCCCTGGGGACGTCCCAGGTGACCCAGGGCCACCCCGAGCCCCCGAGGTCATCGTGGCATGAAGACAGCAGGTCACCCTGTCCTCTAGTGACTCCCATGACACTTCCAATTGATCTGCTGGATCATGAGAGGGCCGGTGTTGACACGGGTGCAGCTGGCCCGGTGCGGGCAGCTCACCTCTGCCCCTGAGTGTCCTCGGGACCAGCTGGTCCTGGAGAGGAAGTCAGGGTCCCGGCCCGCTGAGGTCATGGCTGGCCGGCGGCCCACGAACGGGCCACCCCGCTCCCTTGCATGGCCCGGGACTTGCGATGAGGTCATCAAACGAGGGTTTGGGGGAAGGGAAGGCACGTTGGCACGATGCCATGTTCCAGAGTTTCTTGAACCGGAAATCTCCGTCGGGGGGGTGATGCCTGTGGACGGTGGGGACCCCACGGAGCGTTGCTGCTCTGGAGCCCTTGGAGGACATTCCATGAGTACAGTGAATGGCTGACCGATCCTGGTCTTAAAGACACAGATGCCCCTTCGTGGGCGGGGGCACCACTCTGTGTAGGGGGTGCTTGTGGAATAGTATACAGCATGGAAAAGAGCTGGGTGGCTCAGTCCAGTCATCTCAGCACTCAGGAGACTGAGGCAGGAGGATTGTGGGTTTGGGGTCACAGGGTGAGAGGGCACTGGGGCAGGAGGGACGTTCCCCAGGCCTGCCTCTGACACAGGTGTTTCTCCGGGGACTTAGTCCCCCCAGATGACAGCCTGCCTGGGTCTCTAGCTACAAAGAGATGAGTTTGGATGGCACCACAGTGCATTTCCTGAGCGCCTACTGTGTACCCTGATCACACGGGTTGTCTAGACCTGCGCCACAGCCTGTGGTGACCCCACGGCGTGAGCTGGAGGCTTCGCTGGCCACACACAGCAGTGGGGGAGAGCCTGGGGAACCCTGGGTGACACCCCATCTTTTCGAGGGGCCGTGTTTTGGAAAAGCCTCTGTGTGCTAGGAAAGCGCTCCACCGCCGAGCCAGGCCCGGGCCCAGCGCAGCAGTTTTCGAAGAAAATGCCTTGGTCCAGAGAGGTAGCCTGTGCTACCTGGGGGTGCTGCCTTCTCGGTCCCCGCCTCGGTTCCCCCGCCGCCAGCCGGTCCCCACACCGAGCCCGCGCCCTGCGCATCCGAGCGGCCGCTCTGCCGACGTCCCGGCCGCAGCCGCCAGAGGGTGCCCGGCAGCAGCTCCAGGATCCGAGCGGAGCTGCGGGGAGCGGCCGAGCAGCCGAGGAGAGCAGGGCAAGCGGCGGCTCCTGCCAGCCCTCCTCCTCCCACCGGCAGCCCCACGTCCACGCGGCCATCCGTACCCCAGGAGACCCAGGCGCCCGTCCCTGAGACCCCGGCCGGGGCGGGGTCCAGCACGGTCTCCACCCTCGGCAGGCCCGACCCCCTGCGCCCCAGGCCTGCAGCCGCCCGCCTGCACCCAAGCGCAGGGCAGTGGCGCACAGTGGACTTCTTGCGCTGTCCCCCAGGGGCGACCGATCTGGGGAGACACGGGCGGGGACCTGCGTGTGAGCGCGCAGTCAGCCTGGAAAGGCCACGTTAGGAGGGTCGTGGGAGTGTGACGGGGACCCCGAGCAGGCGCGGGACCGGCTGGGGCCGCGGCCCTACGTCACAGCGCATTGGGTGCAGTTCTGGGACACCGAGGCCAGCGCGGGGACTTGCCCGGACTTGCGCTCTCCAGCTTCTCCTCGGCTTCTGTTAAATCTCCCCCTTGGATGGGGGGGCCGGTCCCGGGGGAAGGAGGACTCCGCAGGAACTCCGGTCACGTGCTCGGCGGGTCACCAGACCCCGCGGCTTCCCCCCCCCGCCCTGGGGTTCCCGCCCGGATCAGCCTGGTCACCCGAGTTGGCACCGCGCGCGGGGCGGGGCGGACGGAGTCCGGGGCTATAAAGGCGGCGGCGGCGGCGGCGGGAGGCTCAGCTCGAAGCCGCGCGCCCCACGCCGCCCCGACATGGCCCTGCCCCGGCCTCCGCGCGCCCCGCAGCTCCGGTTCCTGCTGTTCCTGCTGCTGCTGCTGCTGCTGCTGCTGTCCTGGCCGCCGCCGGGGGACGCCCTGGCACTGCCCGAGCAGCGACGCGCCCACCCGGAGGGGGCCCAGCTCGACGCCCGGGAGCTACGCGGTCGCTTCCAGGACCTGCTGAGCCGGCTGCAAGCTAACCGGAGCCGGGAGGACTCGAACTCAGAGCCCGCCCCCGGCCCGACTGTCCGGATACTCACTCCAGAAGGTGAGTGGCATCTGGGGACCCACCTGAGCGACACGCCCCCCCCCCGCCCCCCGTCTAACCAACACATTCGAGTCCACGAGGCTCAGTCCAGCCTGCGAGCCTCAGTTTCCCCAGCTCGGTGGGTAGGAAGACCCTGTCCCCTCTGGGGTGACGCGGTCCTGCGCGCAGCGGGCTCAGCCAGCGTGGGAGATGCAGAGGGTCCAGAGAGGCCGAGGTCCCCCCGAAGGTGCACAGCGCTGGCGTGGGGGGTGCGGGGTGCGCCTCGGGGGGAGAAGGGACGGCGGGGGCTCGGGACGGCGGAGGAGAAGGGACTGCGGGGAGCAGGACGGCGGGGTTGAGGGGTGCGCCTGGGGGGGAGAAGGGACGGCGGGGGCTCGGGACGGTGGAGGAGAAGGGACTGCGGGGATCAGGACGGCGGGGCGCGGGACGGCGGAGGAGAAGGGACGGCGGGGGTGCGGGACTGCGGGGAGCAGGACGGCGGGGGTGCGGGGTGCGCCTGGGGGGGAAGGGACGGCGGGGCGCGGGACGGCGGAGGAGAAGGGACGGCGGGGCGCGGGACGGCGGAGCCACAGGGAGACCCGCAGGAACTGGGTCGGGGATCTGACGCAATCGCTGGTCAAGACTCCGCCACGGCCACGAGGGACGGGGGAGGTCAGGTGTCGCCGGCGCTAGGACCGGGGCCGGGCGGGCTGGGGGCGTGGTCGGGGCGTGGCCGGGCGGCGGACCACGCCCTCCCCGAACTCCCCGGGCGCCGTGTGACACCAGTGCCGCGGTCCCGGAGCGGGAGTCTCCATGGCTTCGGCTGTGGTGGCGCACGCCTGTCATCCCAGCTACTCGAGAGGCTGAGGCAGGAGGATTGCCATGAGTTCAAGGCCAGCTGGGGCTACGTAGTGAGAACCTGTCCCAAATTTTAAATTTTTCTTTTGGCATTTTAGTTTTTTTTTGTTTTTGAGATGCTTTTGTAGCCTTAGGCGGATTTCAAACTCAGGGCAATCCTCCTGCCTCCGCTTCCCTAGTTCTGAGATGACAGGTGTCAGCCACCAAATCCTGCTTCAGAACCACCCAGGGCCCGGGCGGGCGGGTCTCGGAGGCTAGCCTGGGCTGCAGCTAGCCTGGGCTGCGTAGAGACCTGGGCCGCCCACGTTTGCCGTCCGTGCACCTTGCACGCGGGCACGAGGGTGGCGTCCGTGCACCTTGCACGCGGGCACGAGGGTGGCGTCCGTTCACCTTGCACACGGGCACGAGAGTGGCGTCCGTGCACCTTGCACACGGGCACGAGTGGCGTCCGTGCACCTTGCACGCGGGCACGAGGGTGGCGTCCGTGCACACGGGCACACGCGTGACACTTTCCGTCTCTCCCGCAGTGCGACGGGGCCCGCGCGGCCGCCTGCTGCTCCGCGTCCGGGCGTCGCCGACGCAGCGTCTCCCCGAAGCCCACCGCGTGCACCGAGCGCTGCTCGTGCTGCCGCCGCCGTCGCGGCCCTGGGACGTCACCGTGCCGCTGCGGCGCGCGCTCAGCCTCCGGGGACCCCGCAGCCGCGCACTGCGCCTGCGCCTGGCGCCGCCCCCGGGCCTGGCCGTGGCGCCCTCTTGCGGCGCGCGCCTGGAACTGCACCTGTGGCCGGCCGCCGGCAGGGGGCGCCGCAGCGCGCACGCGCGCCCCAGAGACGCCTGCCCGCTGGGCCCCGGGCGCTGCTGTCACCTGCAGACGGTGCAGGCGACCCTCGAGGACCTGGGCTGGAGCGACTGGGTGCTGTCCCCGCGCCAGCTGCAGCTGAGCATGTGCGTGGGCGAGTGCCCGCACCTCTACCGCTCGGCCAGCACGCACGCGCAGATCAAAGCGCGCCTGCACGGCCTGCAGCCCGACCGGGTGCCCGCCCCCTGCTGCGTCCCCTCCAGCTACACCCCGGTGGTCCTCATGCACCGGACGGACAGCGGCGTGTCACTGCAGACCTACGACGACCTGGTGGCCCGGGGCTGCCACTGCGCATGAGCGCCGGGCCGCGCGCTCACCTGCACTCCTCTCTGCTATTTATATTTGTATTTTTTAATTTATTTATTTGTATTTTATGTACATTGGTGTTTTGCCTGCATGTATGTCTGTGTGAGGGTGTTGAATCCCCTGGAACAGGAGTTACAGGCAGGTGTGACCTGCCCTGTGGTTGCTGGGAATGGAACCGGGTCCTCTGGAAGAGCAGCCGGTGCTCCTAACCGCTGAGCCGTCTCTCCGGCCCCCTTGTATTTATTAATATTGTTAATTTATTGGGGTCGGGCTGGGTGAGTGCGTGGATTGTGTATTTATTTAAAACTCTGTTAATAAACGTGAGACTGGTTTCTATGAGGGTCTAAGACGGAGACTCAGTTTCCCCAAGGCTGCCGCTGAAGGGACGAATGGGTGAGAACGGAAGCGGCGCCAGGCCACCAGAGTGCTGCGACCTCTCAGGGCCTGCAAGGAAAGGCGCTTGGGGCCAAGCCTGATGCCCTGGGTTCGAATCCCAGGGACTCACTTGGTGGTGGAAATGACTCCTGAGAGGTGTGCTCTGGTCTCCACATGTGCTCGCCCTCTCTCTCTCCCTCTCTGTCTCCAACACACACACACACACAAATACAATGTAATAAAAAATACTTTTTACAGAATTGTGACATGTCTGAACACGTGTGCCCCTGTAACTGTCGTTTGTCACTGGGACAGTGCCTGACTCCACCTCAGTCACCAGTCAGCCTTCTAGTGGCCCTCCTGGTATGGGGGAGTGTGTGTGTCACCTTTCCAAACATAGGCAGCCTGAGGTCATGAAATTCGAGACTTTACAAAACCATGCTGACCCCGGCAGGGAAGAGGTCGTTGCCCTTCCTGTTTCCAGAGTTTATTGCTTTCACAATGATGTTGCCTCTGGTCTTTCATATGAAAAGAGCAAGGAGTAAACAGTAAGTTGTGAGGAAGTTTCACCCACACTGTATCTCCCAGGAAAGACATTCCTCTGTGTGTGTCAGAATTGCTGAGTTCAGGCCCTCACACCTGTGTCCACTTTTTCTGAGACGTCCAGGATGCCCCCTCCCACTTCATTCAGATTCAGATGGTCTGATAAAGAAGCCACCCGAGGGGGGACGTGTGAGGTGAAACCGGCTGGGGCAGAAGTTCAGAAGGTCCTGAGGTGGGGCGGGCAGGGCCGATGGTAAAGTGTTTGAAAATGAGGCAGCAGGAAGCCTGCCCTGTGTCACTGAGGAACTGAGCAGGGGACATGCCCCCATCAGACTGGCCTGTGGGGGATTTTCTTGATTGACAGTGGTGTGGGAGGGACTGCCACCTGGGAGCAGGTGCGTGAGCTGCAATGAGGAGCGAGCCAGCAGGCCGTCCTGGTGGCCCTGGCGTGGGTCTCTATCCCAGCAGGAACCCACCAGGCAGCGGCCACCAACCTCGGCCCTCACCAGGTCCAGCCTGCATCAGCTGATTCCAATATGTCTTCCTCTCCACTTCGCAAGCTCCTACGCGTCCCGCAGGACCCACTGCAGGTCCCCCTGTTATGTGGAAGCTGTTCAAACTCCCTCAGTTGCCTCCTTCTGGGCACTCTCCTCCTACTTCTCCTCCAAACCAGGCCTAACACCCTAGGACTGGGGTGCCTCTGACCAGGCTGAGCTCCAGCAGCACCTAGAACAGCATGAGGTATCATAGGCCGATGAAAGTGTCTGAGGAATCCTGGGGGGCTTCTCGAGGGTGGTGCGCTGCATCCTGGCCTGTGTTGGTCACAGTTTTCTGGAGTAACAGAACTTACAGAATGAATCTCTCTGGATATATAGGGAAAGGGGGGTTATTGGAATGATTGATAGGCTGCAGTCCAGGTAATCCAACAGTGGCAGGCTGTGAACAGAAAGAATCCAATAGTTGTTTAGTCTCCAAGCCTGGATGTCTCAGCTGCTCTTCAGTATATGCTGGAGTCTTGAAGAAGTAGGTTCCAATGCCAGTGAAGGAATGGATGTGTCAGCAAGTTGAGGGCAAGCAGACAAACAGCCAAAGTTTCCTTCTTCTATGTCCTATTAGACTTCCAGCAGAAGGTGTGGCCCAGATTAAAGGTGTGTCTTCTCACCTCAAGATCCAGATCAAAGCATGTGTCTGACGTCTCCAGACTGGAGGTGGATCTTCCAGGTGGGAGGTGGTGCTGACTTGTGAAGGGTCCAGGAATATAGAAATATAAAATTATAAGCTTAAGAGATAAAAACTAGTCAGCTCTAAAGGTTAACTGCTAACAATGCCCCTTTTAACTTTTAACCCCCTTGCCCCTTAGAGCCAACAACTGCCTGGACCAAAGTTAACTTTTAATAGTTGTTTCTATGTGACTGTTAGCATGCACCCCATGCCTGATGTTTCTACGTGACTGTTAGCATGCACCCCATGCGTGATGTTTCTACGTGACTGTTAGCATGCACCCCGTGCCTACACTATGAAAGGGGGCTGATACCCACCTCCTGTGCCGCAGCCCCAGAATTCCACCATTGGCTGTGGTCTCAGCCAGCTGATAAGCTTTTGTGCTCCACGGTGTTTTATTTTCTTAATTTTTAATTTTTTATAAAGTTTGCCTCTGGTTTAATAGACTTTGGTGGTCTATCCCCCATTATTTCAAGACCACAGACCCAACATTTGGTAATGGTAATGGTGCAGGCCTTTAATCCCAGCACTCAGTGGATCTCTGTGAGTTCGAGGCCAGCCTGGTCTACACACTGAGTTCCAGGACAGGTAGGACTACACAGAGGAACCCTGTTTTTTTTTTTTTTTTTTTTTTTTTTTGTGTGTGTGTGTGTGTGTGTGTGTGTTTTCAGAGCTGAGGACTGAACCCAGGGCCTTGCACTTGCTAAGCAAGCAGCGCTCTGCCACTGAGCTAAATCCCCAACCCCAGGAACCCTGTTTTGAAGAACAAAACAAATAAACAAAAAGAAAGAAAAGAAGTGGATCTTCCCACTTTAAAGAGTTAAACAAGTGTGCCCTCCGTCTTAGGTTTTAATTAATTCCAGACACAGTCAGGTTGACAGCCAAGAGCAACCGCCACAGCCTGGGAGTGTCTTTAGGCTCCTTTTGTTTATTTGTTTGTATGTCTATTTGGTGAGCAGTGAACCTAGATGGGAAGGGCAGAAGGAAAGAAAAAGGACGCACAGAGAGGCAGGGGAAGCCACACAGGCTACAAGGCCCTGACCCAGGAAGCCGGAGCTGGGCAGGGGAGGGGGCAGGGGAGGGCAGGGGAGGGGAGGGGAGGGGACAGGGGAGGGGGCAGGGGAGGGCAGGGGAGGGGACAGGGGAGGGGACAGGAGGGGGTAGGGGAGGGGACAGGGGAGGGGGCAGGGGAGGGCGCGGGAGGGGGCGGGGGGGGGGCAGGGGAGGGGGCAGGGGAGGGGGCGGGGAGGGGGCAGGGGAGGGGGCAGTGGGCCCGGAGGGATGCAGAGCCACTTGGGAACCCCAGATGGAGATGGGGAACCCCGGGTCAGTCAGGCTCTTAGCCCCATGCGGCCCACAGCATTTATTGAGCACAACTTGCCCTGACCATGGGTTCAGCTGAGACCCTCCTTCCACTTTGGGGGTCCTAGCACCCCCTCTGACGTTGAGAGTCCTGGGGAGTGTGGGGGCTTCAGCGGCGGAGTCTCAAGGCTCAGTGTTCTGTCCCCACGGAGGGGCTGGGGTCTCAGCGCCCTGGAGCCACAAACTCCTGGTTGTACCCTGGGGCCCTTCCCAGGGACTCCAGGTTGCAGTAGACGGGCTGAGGGTCCAGGTCGTCACCCTTGTAATTCATGTAGAAGTCGGTGTCCCCGGAAGGGCTCCTGCAGGGGCAGATGGACGTCAGGGCCTTGACTGAGTCAGAGAGGGATGCGGCACACTTCTCTCTCTCTCTCTCACACACACACACACACACACACACACACACACACACACACACACACACACTCAGTCCTAGAGCTCTTAAGTCAAAAGGGAGAGAAGTGTATTTAACATTACAGGAAACCCGCTACGGCCAGGGAGTTGGACGAGGTGTCCAAGCGTCCTCCGTGGTTTGGATGAGATCGTCCCTCGTGGGCAGAGATTTGAACACTCAGCCCCCAGTAGGTGGGCAAATCACTCCCAAGGCTCGGAAAGCCTCTGTTTCCGCACCGTCAAAACACGAGAGTGGAAAGAACACGCTAACTTTGATTTTTTATATGTGCATGGGTAGTGTCTGCATGCATGGTGCGTGTACGTGTGTGCGCGCGCGCCTGTGCATGCGTGTGTGGTGCGTGTGCGTGGTGTATGTGCCCTCTCACCTTCTCTCCAATCCCAGAACACACCTTCACATGCTTTGTCGTTGTGTTTTGCTAATTTTTTTTTTTTTGAGACAAGGTCTCATGTAGCCCAGGCTAGCCTTGTACTCGGATTTCCTGCCTCTGCCTCCCAGAGCTGATCTGGGTGGTGCAGGTCGTGGCGCCCAGGGCCGGGTGTGTCTGGGCAAGCGCTCCAGCCCAGCTCAGGCCCACCGACTTCACTTTTTAACAGTGTTTCCTTATTATCATTTTCCTGTGAGCTCAGGGGAAGCTGTGAGCGCGGGGAACTTCACGTGTGTGGGAAGAACCGAACCCGGGTCCTTAAGAGCGCAGCAGGCCCAGGACGGGCCGGGGTGGTAACAGTAACAGAGAAGCTTAGCGGAGGTCAGCGACCTCCCGCATCCCTCTCCGCCGCACTTCCGCTTTCTCGATATTTGCATTCATTTGCATACCCCTCCCCAGCCGCTGAGGCCCCCCCCCCCCCCCCAATCCCCGGCCTCCGCTCCCAGCCCGGCCTCTCTCTTCCTTCCCTCCTTCTGGCCACAAACTTCCCTTGTTTTTTTTTTTTTTTTCCTCTTTCTTTTTGTGTGTTTGGTTTGTTGAGACAGAGTGTCATGTGGTCAGGCTGCTGGCCTCAAACTCGGCATCCTCCAGCCTCCACCCCACGGTGCTGGGAACACAGGCACACCGCCAACACTTGCTCCTTCGACCAGTCTTAACCAGCTGAGCATCCCAGGTGTCACAGGGAGGTGCGGCAGACATCGCTGTCACACGGACAGCACTCAGTCACGGTCTGGGCTGCTTACGGCCCTCCTCCTCCAGAGCTGTGGACCGGGTTTGCGGGTCACCAGGCGAGCTGGCCCCCGGGACCCTTACCGACCCCTGGAGGTGAGCTAGGCCCTCGATCCTCATATAAACAGAGACGCGCTGCTGCTTGGCCAGTGCCACGCAGCCTGCATGAGGCCCACTTGAAATTCTCAGGCTGACTTCAAACTCGTGGTAATCCACCTGCCTCTGACTCCCGAGAACTGCAACCCTCCCTGACAGGTGCACACCACCATGTTCTGCTGAGTAACTACCCACTGTGGACAGGTGTCTGTGGTCACTCACCCGGGTGCAGGCCGTGAGCACTCCTCGGCCAGCTGGCCTATGAAGACATTCTCATAGTCCAGCGTGGACCTGTCTGGTGCTGTGGCCGGGGCCTTGGGGCTCCCTCGCTGGCTGCTTGCCAGGAAGCCTGTCACCGGTCTGGGGGAGTCGTATGAACTCTGGGCTTTGCCGAGGCCACCGGCTCCCCGGTGTCGCCGAAGTCTCCAGGCCAGCACAGATCCACTGACAGCCAGAGCCAGGAAGGAAGTCCCTGCCACAAGAGCACCGACGGTCCACGGGCCTAAGCCGGCGGGACAGCTGACCTGGAGGAAGGTGGAGAGGTTCCCCGGGGCTCCAGTGCCCGGGTGTAGACAGGGCAGCTCCTGCTCTCCCGAGCAGTTGTTCCGGCGAATGCCGTACCAGGAGGTCAGCCCACAGCTGCAGTCGGCCCTGAGCTCCAGGTCACAGCGCAGGGCCAGCGACTGGTCTACGCTGACCAGCTGGTTGTGGGTGACAATCAGGGTGTGGAGCTTCTCCAGGTTGGCGAAGAACAGCCCAGGGAGAGCCTGCAGCTTGTTCCTAGATAGGTCCAGGACTTGCACGCGGCTGGCCTTCAGGGACTGGGTCCCTGGCAGGGACAGGCCAAGGCCACTGAAATTGAGGCAGGTGTCACTGAATGTCTGCGTCCAGTTCACGTGGCTTAGGGACACCGTGCAGGTGAGATCTTGACTCCCCGACTCATGGAGCAAAGCCAACAGCAGCAGAAGACATGTCCACAGCAGCCTGGCCCTGGTGGCCCCCATTCCAGCAACCTGTGTGGGGACACAGGCGTCAAACCTCGCCCTGCGGTCTCCCTACCCAGGTTGAATATTGTGAGTTTAAAAAAAAAAAAAAAACTTTAATAATTCAAACCAGGCTAGAGGTGGTGGCTCACGCCTTTAGTCTCAGCCGGCAGAGGCAAGTGGATCTCTTGTGAGTTCGTGGCCAGCCTGGTCTACAGAGTGAGACCCTGCCTCAAACCCAAATAAAAGACCCTCAACCAGCTCAGGCTCTTCTGACATGGAAGCACACTGCCCCTGGCCGGCCACCTCTCCCAGAGCATCCCTGGTCCCCAAGCCTCCATCTTTTGGTCTGTGAAATGGGTGCATCCGGCGCCAGCTGAAGACTAGACCACCCTCCCACACACCTCTACTTCAGATCCTCTGCAGCGCTCTCCTTAGCCAAGACCTGGCCATAAGTAGATGAGAGGTTGCCCTGGAAACCGCCCAGCCCGGGTCCTGGCAACCTTTCCTGCAGACCCAGGAGTGCGGGAGGCGGGTGCTTGTGTCAGAGAGCCTGGGTCTTACCTCCGGTGTCACCTTCCGGCCTTTGTGGTGTCGCGAGCCTCGGGGTCTGGGTTGGGGCTCACCGTGGCGGCCCGGCTGAGCCACCGACCTGGCGCTCTCCACCTCTGCGTCCAGCGCCTGGGAGAAGCGGAAGGAGCGGAGGGGACGGCTGGAGACCGGCCCTCCGCCAGCCTCAGGCTCTGTCGCAGAGGAGGAGGGGCCGCCCTGTCCCACTTCTCTCTTGCTGGAAGCCGGTGACCTCACCCTGTGCTCCCTGGCCCGCAGCTTCCCCACCCGCTTCCTGACCTCTGCTGGGCTCTGCAAATATCCACTCAACAACAATCGCTACAAATGCTCAGCCCTGGGCAGGTACTCAGGACCATCTGGTCCTGGGAAAGGACAGAGCTGGACAGTGACACACACACACACACACACACACACACACACACACACACACACACACTATGGAGACAGGACAGACCCAGAAAAAGAGACAGGATCCTGTAAGGCATCCTAGAGGAGGGGGCATTAACGTTGGGGCTTCAACACATGGCTAGGAGTTTGCCAAGGATTCTTAAAACCTGTCCTTAATTTTCCACCGTCCCATAGAGGCTCCGTGGAAGTCTCTGTGGCTGCTGAAGAGGAGCTTTACGGCCTGCCAGAGGAGGGGACATCACTGATAAATAGACTTGACAGGCATCAGAGCAGTTCCCGAGCTAGTCATCAGGAGCTAAGGTCCTGTGGCCTGAGGAGCAGCTGCCTAGGAGGATCTGGCCTCTCACAGGGGACAGGTATAAACCCCAGGGACTTGAGGGACCCGTGGGAGCCAGGCTGGCCTGTGCACAGGGGAGGGAGTGTGTCCTGGCGTGAGGACTGTGTGGCGGGTCTGTCTGAAGGAACCCAACCCAGCAGGTCACTGACAGGAAGGGGAAGCAGTCAAGGCTGTGTGAGGTCCTGGGTCGGAGACCAGCTCCCGTGGACTCTGACCACTCAGAGGCAGGGCCTGCGGGGTCAGGGGACAGGGTGGCCCAGCACTGAGGGCAGGAGACAGGGTGGCCCAGGCCCGGAGCCCCGTGGAAAGGATGCTCAGCCGTGGAGAGAGCTTGCTGCAGAGGGATCTGGAGGCATATCCCTGTCACATGATGCCCATGAGGAGGAACTCGTGACACTGAGTGACAGATGTCAGACACAGTGACATGAGCACCCCCACCCCAGGCGCTAGCAGCCTCAGATCTGCTCATGACATCGGGGTTCTTCTTGGGAAGTGGGTTCTCCTGGAAGCATTGAGGACAGACACACAGCAGAATGAATGTGGGAAATGCTGCTCACTTCATTATTATTTCATTTATTTAATTTGTGTGTGTGTGTGTGTATGTGCGTGTGTATATGTGTGTGTGTCTGTGTGTGTGTGTATATGTGTGTGTGTCTGTGTGTGTGTATATGTGTGTATGTGTGTGTGTCTGTGTGTATGTGTCTGTGTCTGTGTGTATGTGTCTGTGTGTGTATATGTGTGTGTCTGTGTGTGTGTGTCTGTGTGTGTTTGTGTGTGTGTGTATATGTGTGTGTGTCTGTGTGTCTGTGTGTGTGTGTCTGTGTGTGTGTTTGCTGAGCACAATAAAAAGTTGAGCTAGACAAGGAAGCAGGGGTGGGGGGGTGGGAGGTGGGGGGGCGCAGCTGATCCTCACAGTTGGGAGACTGGGTGTGGCACAGGCAGGGCCAGGCCACAGAATCTCCAGTGTCACCACAAACAGGTCACAGCTGTCCTCCACACTCAGCGATCCCCAGACTTTCAGGGGTAGCCCAGTAACCATATGTGCTCAGAGATACCCCAAAATATCCAAAGGCTCTCAGAGACACCCTTGAAACCTTCAGATCGATCGGGAGATCCCCTATCCTTTCCAAATGCCAGTGACACACACACACACACACACACACACACACACACACACGCACACACACACACACACACGCGCGCGCGCGCCCCCAAGACCCTTAGAGACAGTGACACAGATAGACATGGAGCTCTCAGCACTAAGCTCCCCAATATATGACCCTACAAGTGAGCCCTGCTATCCCAAAACCTCTTGAGCTCCTGTTCTGGGAGCCCCAGTCCCCTCAGCCTCCGGGGTCAGTCCCCTGCTGCCTCCCCCCTCCAGGCTGACACCACAGATCTGCCCACCCTCCTTGTGATGGCCACAGGGGCCACGAGGACTCTCTGCAATGAGCACAATTCATCCTTGTCCATAGGAAGGGGAGGGGCCAAACAAAGACCACGGTAGGTGACAGGTGATGTACTAGGTGCCCAGGGACACCGAGAGCAAGCGCTGGCTGCGTCCCGCCTGAGGGGAAGCTCCCACTCTGTCCTGCAAACCCAGTTTCTGGTTCTGAAAGAATTTAGAAGTAAAGGATTCTGAACAAAGATTTTTATCTATTCAGCCAGTGTAGCTTAGATTGCCTCAAAAGTGTCACCCTCCTGCCTCTGCCTCCCCAGGGTTGGGGTACCAGGGTCTGTGCTGCCACTCATGGTGGTATTTTGTAGAGGGCACGAGGGCCTTGTGCTCACAGGTAAACTCCAGGGAAACCAGCAACGTTCAACAGCAGGGCTGTCTTCCTCCCAGAAAGCTTGGAGTGGAGGTAGTTAAGGTCCCGGGACCTGCGCTGCCTGCACTGGTCACTCCTACTCTGCAGTTGATTTCAGTCATTGTCCCTACACCCTTCTCTTGAGCATTTTGTTCCTGAGCCCACAGACCCACCCTTACGGAGGAGGCCATATGTACTTTGTAAAGAGCTTCAGTGTAAACAAGTATTACGCTTTGTTGTTGCACACAGGATCAAGTTCATCGTCTTCAGGACACTTTTTCCAAAAATTGTGCAGTACTTCAATATAGCTGCAGTCGATTACCCGGGGTCAGACTCCAGAAACTGGTTGGTTCCTGTGTCGTGTTGAGCAGGGTTTTCTCTGCCAGCCCTAGTGTCTGTAGAGACTGCACAGAATTACAGAAGCCACTTACAGACAAAACAGGCATGACAGAAGCCAGGGGGGCTGACATAGCGCAGCCCCGAACTGCATTTCTACATGGGAGTCCGTGGGGATCCCTGGTCCAGAGGATGTTAGAGAAAGCCCTGAACCACAAGAACATGGCCACATTCACCACTGAGGACCTAGGACAGCAGGACTTTCTGTCTGGTCACAGCTGCCCATGCTTGACAGGCCAGCCTGGGCTACACAAGGAGACTGGGATCCCCCAATGAGGGGTTGGGAGCATGACTCAGGGTGCAGCCCCTGCCTAGAATCCTAGAGAGAGTAATAACATTATGCCCATTTCACAGATGGGGAAACGTGCTGTGGAATAGAATATTTGTAAAGATGTGTTGCACTTGTTCATGCTGCATTTATTTAATGACATAAAGATGTGTTGCTGTTTCGCCTTGCCTGCCTGAGGCACCTGATTGGTCTAATGAAAAGCTGAATGGCCAAGAGCTAAGCAGAGAAGCGATAGGCAGGGCTGGCAGGCAGAGAGAAAAGGGGAGACAGACAGACAGACACAGAGGAAGAAGGAAAGCAGGATAGACACTATGTAGATGAGGCAAGCGAGCCTTGGGGCAGCACATAGATTAATAGAAATGGGTTAATTTAAGTTAAAAAAAAAAACTTAGCCCAAGCTAAGGCTGAGCATTCATAATTAATAATAAGTCTCCATGTCATGGTGGCAGTCCAAGAAAGTCTGCTACAGAAACTACAGAAACTACAGAGGCCCAGGCTGCTTGGCTGGCTTTTTAGTTTCTGTAACTACAGAGAAGGTCTGAGCACATCTGAGCAGACACCGTGATGCTGCTGCCTGGATCCAGAAGTTTGTAAAGTGTTCCTGCCCCTGGGAAAGCAAAGCCTTTCACTATTGTTTACAGACTTCTGTGGCCCTCAGCCTTTCAAAAAGTTTTGTTTTTTAAATTTACATGTATGAGAGGGTGAGTGAATGTGTGAGCTCCAGGAAGCCCTGAGTACCCTGCCATCTTGAGCCACTGGAGGCTGGAACAGAACTCGGTTCCTCTTGAGATCAGCAACTGCTTTTAATGGCTGAACCGTCTCTCCAGCCACACATTGCTCCTGAGTCTTTGGTTAGTGGATTCTAGGGCCCAGTTTGTGCAATACAGAAGGGACATTGACTCATTTATGGGCTGTTGTAGCCTAGGATAATTAAACTCCAGACCTGCTGCATTCCAACTGTCTGCAATCACTGAAATTCTAACCAGTCAGTCAGCAAAATGTGGGATATAGGGCTGGAGAGATGGCTCAGAGGTTAAGAGTACTGACTGCTCTTCCAGAGGTCCTGAGTTCAAGTCCCAGCAACCACATGGTGGCTCACAACCATCTGTAATGAGATCTGGTGCCCTCTTCTGGTCATACATGCTGTATACATAATAAATAAATCTTTAAAAAAAAATGTGGGATATAGGTGCCCCCCCCAACTTTAGTTAACAGGTAACAAGTGTGTGGTGCTGGGGTAGCAATCCAGGGCCTGGTGCACGCTGGGCAAGCAATTTACCTAAGCCATACCCCAGCCCTAGATTGTGTTATATGTCTGGAAAGAACCAACATTTATTGAGCACCTACTAGATGCAGCAAAATCTCCACCGTTTGGCTGGGGTGTACTGTGCTAGTAAAACAGCTGATTTTATTTCATTTCATGTGTACTGGTGTTTTGCTTGCATGTAAGTCTGTGTGAAGCTGCTGGATGCCCTAGAACTGGTACAGAGAGTGAAGAACCAGCCTGCCTCCAACTTGGGCTTAAAGTCATCAGATCGTAAAGACAAACTAGGCTTGTTCCCATTTATGATTAAATTTCTGTTTCTCAAGGATTGCCCTATGCCCTACTTGTAACCTTAACTACAAATGGTTCTGTTCCAGGATGGAAATTGTGTCTTTTGTTTCTAAATGTTATTTATAACCATCTTGCAACCCTACCTCTGTTTCAAAGGCCTATGTGAGCACCTATGGCTACCTTGTTATAACTACCACCTTTGCTTCAGGAGGGCTAACTTGTTTTGTTCATCTTCTGCTCCTGTAACCCCACCTGTTTCCCCATTTAGAAACCCCCTACCTGTAGTTGCAAGTTTTCCTGTGTCTTGCCTGGCTGGCAGCTGCTCAGTCTCAAGTAAACACACAGAGGCTTATATTAATTACGAACTGTACGGCCTATGGCTCAGGCTTCTTGTTAGCTAGCTCTTTCATCTTAAATTAACCCATTTCTATTCATCTGTTTGTTGCCATGTGGCTGTGGAGTTACAGGTCAGCTGGTGTCTCCTCTCCCCACCTGTCTCTTTCCTCTCTGCTTAAATTTCCTGCCTGCCTGTAAGCTGTCTTGCCGTAGACCAAAGCAGCTTATTAACCAATTGGAACAACATATATTCACAGCACACAGAAAGACATCCCCCAGCACTTCCTCTGAGCTTTAAGAACTTTGTCTTCCACACGTCCAGTGCTGACCTATGCAACCCCGCCTTAGGGGGAGGTAGCCTGTGTACAGGAATACAAATCTTGCTTTAAGCCAGGCAGTGTTGGCATATGCCTTTAATCTCAGCACTCAGGAGGATGAGACAGGCAGATCTCTGAGTTTGAGGCCAGCCTAGTCTACAGATCAAGTTTTAATTAGTTTGGTCATGATGATCTAGGTTAGTGGTCTTTCTCATCACGTCTTTGGGATTAACATTTAGAGGCCCCAGCGAGATCAAGACAACAGGCCAAATTCAGAAGGTCAGAAGCCAAACCCTTACCTCTGGCCCTCTGGGACTAAGGAGCTGCTCCTCAGGGGTTGCATACCACGGAGATGTTCCAAATTCCCGAGGCATGCCTTCGGTTTGTCAGACTGCCTATGGGAACAACCACATCAAAAAAAGGAAAACAGCAAGCATCTTCTTCTTTCTTTGGGAGGCCTCCTCTGGTAAGTCATGGAAGCTTCTATTTATTTATTTTGGTCTCTCAAGACAGGGTTTCTCTGTGTAGCCCTGGTTGTCCTGAACTTGCTCTGTAGGCCAAGCTGGCCTTGAATTCACAGAGATCCACCTGCCTGTGCCTCCCTAGTGCTGGGATTAAAGGTGTATGCCATCACTACCCTGCTTGGAAAGTTTTATTTTTTTCTGTGACATTTGGTTTCTGGTTCTGTGGGACCCTGATCTGGGTACATGGGGGCGGTGGGGTCTGATGAGGCCCAGCATTTCCCCATCCAGGGCACAGGGAGATGTCCCACAGCCCTCTGGTTATTTCTGGTTAGGTGGGAGTTCAGCCAGAACCACCAGTTCTTTTTCTGATCTGCCTTGGGACCCAGAGGATGCCCTGGTGACACTGGGGCCTAGGAAATTGGAGATGCCTGGCATCTGAGTGGCCACTGGCAGGGTTTCAACACCTGGGCCACACAACAGAGCCAAGGAACCAAAAGGACGTCCACTGGGGGCCAAGCAGAGCAT